>NC_087217.1:60049459-60081959 GCF_015104395.2 Macrobrachium nipponense | reverse complement strand
AAGATGACGACCGTAACCTTTAGGAACGACAAACGAAAACTGCGCCAACTAGTAAGAAAAAAAATAAATTGATAGCTACAGGGGAAAAGGAAAAATATGATCGTAAACTGCTTAAAAACCAAAAGATGATCATAAACCTTTGAAAAGGTGATCACCTTGTAAAAAAAATGGCAATTTCTTAAAAAAAATAGTAATTTCTTTAAAAAAGAATAGTAATTTCTTTAAAAAATAGTAATTTCTTTTAAAAAAATAGCAATTTCATTAGAAAAAATATTAACTTCTTTATCGTTTTGCATGCAAAACCTCAGTAAAATCCGTATACGAGATAAGAAAAGAAACGTGAATTTATTGAAAACGATGATGAACAATAAAGATAACGTCATTCTAAGAAAATAAAAGACAAAATAAAGCGGGATTCTTGCCCTAATGATACTTTAAGACTCATTACCTGAAATCAGAGAAGACAATCGCGAAAGCTTCCATCGCTTTGTCTTCTTCGCGTAGAAGGTAAAGCGGAGTAAATTGGGTAATAAATCGCCCATTTCGCTTTCAATCATCCAATTACAGCTCGGTCTGCTTGTGGTTATGGCTTCCGCGTTTCCTCGACGCGCTTGCATGCATAAACCAACCTTGTTTTGCGTGGGGTTACCGAGATCATCTTACAAGGAAAGTTCTGGCGTCTTGGATCGATTTGCTTGCAGGCAAATTATCACGAGATTGAATGATGATACTTGACCCCCGTCTGCTTGGGTTAATCGACTGTCTTTTTTAGCTTTTTAAAATTTTATTTTTAAAGAGAGGACGTGCACGAACAGACTTTAATTGGATGGGAAGATGGTCGCAGAATGAGTTTAATGCTTGAGGTTGAATTACTGAGGCAAGAACTTGGAAGATAAAGCAATGAAAATTAAACAAATAACTTGAATTGAAGGATAGATAATTATCACAATATTTGAATGTGATGATAATATAAATTACATGAAGAAAAGTATAAAGAACCTGAAGTGTAATAAATAAAGGCAAAACTTTAAAACGACAGAATTGATGCAAAATATTCACCTTAGTAACAAAGAAATAATTAAAAGCGCATACACAGAAATAGTTGCATTAGCAACAACACCTGAAAGACACTTATATGTTATGGCAAGGAATATCATCAGCAACTGTAGTACAACATCAACAACAACAACAAAAACACTTCAACGGAATTTGATTGCGGTGCTCTGAGAAACATTACTTGTGACCCACACCCTTATGTTTCTCACCGATCTTCCCACAAGCTGAAGACCTCGTTCACTGTAGGCACGGTCGCCACACCCTTATCTCTCTCTCTCTCTCTCTCTCTCTCTCTCTCTCTCTCTCTTTGAAACAACATACAATATATGTACAATATGTATTACACTCTCCTCTCGTGAATTATATCCAGTTTTCCCATGATCCCAAGACGTTGAATATGAAATATTTAAAATATTCGAGCATTTATATTACATGTCCAGTTTTGGATAAATAAATAAAAAAAAAAAAAAACTCGGACTATCGATATTTCATTGAAAGGAAAAAGCAGTGAGTGTGTGTGCATATAGGTATATGTATATATTATATATATATATATATATATATATATATATATATATATATATATTATATGTGTGTGTATAATCTACTGGTCACTTTTTACCAGCCAATACATATGCAACTGTATTAGCCACAATGCCCTATTAACGTCTTGAATTCTTTGCTCTTTTTTTTTTTTTGGATACGCTTGTCACTACAAAACCTGAAGTTCTGGCTTTGTAGTGACAAGCGTATCCAAAAAAGAGCAAAGATATATATATATATATATATATATATATATATATATATATATGAATAACTTGATCACGAAGTATATAACACGTGATGCAATGTATAAATAAAGGTTTTTTGCCACGAAGAAAAATGAAAAAGCGAGATAGCCAAGTACTCTTTCGGTCCTGTTCGGACCCAGTAAAGGGTCCGAACAGGACCGAAAGTACTTGGCTATCTCGCTTTTTCATTTTTTCCTTCGTGGCAAAAACCTTTATATATATATATATATAGATATATATATATATATATATTATATATATACTATGTGTGTGTGTGTATGTATGTGTTAGTAATATGTGGTTATCAGACGGACGATCGAAAGTCCCAGCTATGATTGAGATAGATTCAAGAAGACAGTTCTCTAGAAACAATCAACACGAGCTAATAAGTTCACCTTGAGAGATACACCAAATTAAGAAATTGTTTTAGAAATGATCTCTGGCGACTGATTCTCCGAGTCGCGAGTGGAACTATTAAGAGGTATTATATTCCACAATCCTCGATGAAACCATCATTGCGTCAAGGAAAGAAGTCCGTAGGTGAACAATCTTTTATTTAACCCTTGGCTTTGGTGCAGCTTTCTTCAGTTTTATAGTGAAGCCAAGAGACTTAATGAAGAAAATGTCAAGGTAAAAAAATTCTCAAGAGTTGATAAGTTAAAGTAAAAATAAAGCAAAGAAGGATGAAGTGAAGATGATATGGAAACGTGAGAAAAAATTCAGTACCCAGCGAAAATTCAGCCCTCCCTCGCCAACAAGAAAAATGAAATTGAGCCTGTGCTTAGAGGTTTGTTTCAAAAGACCATGTATAGGTGATACGAACTTGTCATTTTAGTTCTTAGAGCTGGATGATTTCCTGGAGAAACGCCATTTGGATTATAACGTCTGCTTGAAGACGTCTTTACGACTGCAGGATCCTGTGAAGCCGTCTTTAGCTCCATAAAACTCTGTTCTGCAGCTTTGTGCAAGAAACCCTAAGGCTGCAGAGCCTGGAGATTGTCTTGAAGACTTCGGAATCCCCGAAGCCTCTGGGATTCCCAGTGTGTATTCACACACAAACAAGACAGACTTTGAGTGTAGTATATATATATATATATATATATAAATATATAGATATATATATATATATATATATATATATATATATACATATACCTATATATAGAATATATATATATATATATATATATATATATATATATATATATTTATGTATAATTTCAGAAGTCAAAATAGCTGAGCTCCCAAGACTCAGACTGAAAATTTTTCGTCATAAAAAAATAAAACTGACGGAAAATGAACCCTGAAGTATTTTTTTCTTTAACTTGGGTCATAATTTTACTGATAAGAGCGACTGATCCTGTATAGAGGCTGAACTTAAAACAGATCACACCTGCAAGTGCTTCAGTATGTATAAACTGTAAAGAAACATATTCTTGTAGACATCATTAGCTATGACGTAATTTGGAAACAGATTCGATTAATAGCACCGCTATGCTTGTATGTATTGCCTATACGTTTTGCTTTTACCCGCAATCACTTATTCACAGTTTGAGCACACACACACACACACACAAACTCTCATACATTCTTTTACATACGCATTGTATACGTTCACCCATGGACATGATTTACATACGCATTGTATACATGCACCCATACGCAAATGCCCAATTACACACACACACACACACACAACAAGATTCACATTAACAGAAATAAGTACATGCAAACATACACATGCGTATAAATACTCAATACGCATTTGCCCATCCTGACGCTACCTCACTTTCTACGGAAAATCCGAGAGTACAAAAAATTGCACATTGACAACGACAATGCGCTTGGATGACGCAATCACAGACACCAAAGACACCTCTCTTTTTGTGTCATAATTGCCCCTCGTCCCTCTTGCCATGTTAATACGTACATTTAGTTGATACTTAGTATATTTATGCGAAATTGAGAAAGTTAATAGAATACTTGATGACGGTTAGTAAGAGTGACGGCGTATAATCATTGTTTTAGCTTTGCGGGCGTTGGGTGCGTTCGGGCGGAAGAGGGTCCTAAGGAAAGGAAATTGGGTTGAATAAAGGCTTGCGTTCATGTTCTGTGGTGGAGAGGGGATTAATATGAGAGAGAGAGAGAGAGAGAGAGATAGAGTTTTTTCATAATGGAGATTATATTAATTTAAGGTATGTGTGTGTGTGTGTGTGCGCGCGCGCGTGAGAGAGAGAGAGAGACACACACACACACAGAGTAAACGAATATATTAAAGATATGAGAGAGAAGAGAGAGAGAGAGAGAGAGAGAGAGAGAGTTATTTCATAATGGAGATTATATTTATCTAAGGTATATGCGTGTGTGCGCGCGCGCGCGTGAGAGAGAGAGAGAGAGAGAGAGACAGAGTAGTAACGAATATATTAAAGATACTGTATGAGAGAGAGAGAGAGAGAGAGAGAGAGAGAGACAGAGCCAGAGACAGAGTAGTAACGAATATAATTAAAGATACTGCATGAGAGAGAAGAGAGAGAGGAGGAGGAGAGGGTAGCAACTGAATATATTAAAGGTATAATTTGTATTGAGGATGAGAGAGAGAATGAGATGAGAGAGAGAGATTAACAACGAAGATATTCAAGGTATTGTAGGAGAGAGAGAGAGAGAGAGGAGAAAGATTGAGAGTAAATCAATTCCAAGAATATTGTAAAGGTTTTAGGAGAGAGAAAGAGTGACTAAACAACGAAAACGGTTACCCGATTCGAAGGTATTGTACAAGAGAGAGAGAGAGGAGAGGAGAGAGAGACGAGAAGGAGGAGAGAGAGAGAAGGACATGAGAGGAGACAGAAGAGAGATTAGCAACGAAGGAGAAATTGACAACGTAGATATTCAAGGTATTGTAGGAGAGAGAGAGAGAGAGAGAGAGAGAGAGAGAGAGAGAAAGTATCAATTCAAGATATTGTAAGGGAGGAGAGAGAGAGAGACTAACAACGAAAACGTACCCATTCGAGGTATTGTACAAGAGAGAGAGAGAGAGAGAGAATCGCTTTTGCAACTCGTAACCTAACCCGCTATTATAATGCAATCGATTACGAGATAAGTATTTCTCTCATTGTGAGGTGTTGATGCCCTACCCGTTGTAAAGAGATTTTATCGGTGGCCGTGTTGTTCATCACCTTGGTTCAATCTTTCCTTCTTCTTGTTTCGACTTTGAAGGATGCATGTGTGTATTTATATGTATAACTGAATCACGAAATTATGGAACGTAATGAATTATATAAATAGAGACAAAATCCACGAAGGAAAGAGAAACAATGGAGTACTGCAAGGCCTCTCGACTTCTTGTCCTTTACTTAGCAGTCTGCTAAGTAAAGGACAAGATGTCGAAAGGCCTTGAAGAACTCCATTGTTATTAAAGTTTAAATGTGATCGTCAAGAAAGCCTGTATGGTTCTTTGCGCTGTGTGTTTGTGTGTGTCTGCTTGTCTAAGAGAGAGAGAGAGAGAGAGATTTAGTTCAAGGGATAAGGAAAGATGAATAATTGTTATTTAAATCAGCAAATGAATACTGCGTAAGCTCATTACAGAATGCCAGCTTCAAGCAAACGATGTTTTTGCCAAATGAATAATTGAATTACGGCCTCGGTAAATATTTTATTTGTGAAGAATACGAAGATCAGCTAAGAATTAAGTCGCTACACCTGAGAGAGACACGGCGCATCTCATTCGTCCTTTGTTTCACATCGAACCCGCGTTTCTGTAGTTTTGAGTATCCTAGGAGGGTCTGTTTTTTTTTTTTTTTTTATTTTATTGATTTGTTTATTTATTTTAGTCTCATCTGCTGATTTATGAGAGTAAAGATCTGGCGTCACACCAGCCACAGGCGATGCCTCTTTTCCTTCTGATTAGGTAAGTATTTTAGTAAAGTTAAAGATAATCTATATTGTTTTTTTATGTAATTTCGTGTCCACTGGCGACTTGTGAATAAAAACAACCATCTCTTAAGTAAATAAAAAAATAGATTTTGAATTGTGCTTTTATTAAGAATATGTTGTCCATGAACAAAAATTTACGAAAACTTTTATTTTATATTTTAATTTCTCTATATCTAACAACTGTAATGATAATTTTCCGTATTTAAACGATGAACATTTGACACAATATCCCGGAAGAGGATGACTTTGAAGAGCATTCGGTGTATATAGTTTTGTGAACCAAAAATCATTCTAAAGCAATCTCATACTGTCGAACTTTTTTTCTTCCTCTTCACTTCCTTTAAGATTTCCTTACTCCTTCCTGGTAAATTAAAAGAAAAAATTGCTTGCCACGACGCGCTTCAAGCAGTTGCTCTTGCAAGCAACACCGTGACGTCAAAAGCACGTAATGGATGACGTTGCGGTAACTTACGCTTAACCCTCCCGGACAAAGAAGACACCGGAGAACGCAAACAGTCTTGGATTATTTTTTCCCATTTTTTCTTTCTATTTCGTTTGAGGCAATTACTGCCATTTCACCTTCCTTCTATTGTTCCTCGGAAGTCCTTTTATCTCGAGCGTGGTTTATTATCATTACGCCTTTGTATTTTTTTCTTTATCTTTTCCTGTTATTTTTTTCCCTTTCTTAGTTGCAAAATACTTTTTGCGCGGATGTTGGTGTTAGTCCGAGGTGTTTGTCTCCTGTTATTTACGGGTTAACCTCTCGACTTCTCGTTGCGTCAGTGACAAGGTTTCGTGTTCGAATCTTCGTCCGTTTGCGTACATCGTGACGTAAAGAATAGTGAATGGTGCACAGTGTTCTATAGGTGAAACCTTTTATTTCATTGTAATCTTTATAAGTTCCAGAGTTCAAAACAGAGTAGAAAAATAAATTTTTACTAAGTAAGGATTTTCCTTAACAAACATTTATCATTTCTCGGGTGCTGCCTCACAGTTAGATAGTTAATGCCACAAAATTTAAAATAAATTTGAATAATATAATTAATTGCAATTCATGTCATAGAAAAAATTTCGTGGGTTAATTTCAGGAGCTGACGGAATTTGATCTACTTCTGCTTAATTCTCACTTTCTCATACAAAAATACCAAAATATATACAATTGTCACACACCATATATACATATATTATAATATATATATAATATATATATATATATATATATAAATATATATTTATATGTATATATAATGTCACCAAATACCATTGGGCTACAAGTTGTCATGACCATCTATCGGCGAAGGAGCATGGTGCTTGCAACCTCATCCCAAATTCTTAACGTTACAAACTGAATGAATAATACAACTGGAACCTTCCCTTTTTATAGTGAACGTACTGTAAACTATATAGAGACAGTGCATATATACATATTTATTTGTATATATATATATATATATATATATATATATATATATATATATATATATATATATATATATATATATATATGAGAGAGAGAGAGAGGTAACATTAATCTAAGGATACAAATGACGAGATGTAACCCAAGGACAATGTCGTCGCATGTCAATGAAATGAGTATTTTAATGGGCGTAGGATGTGGAAGGATATCAGGAAGAGATTGAAGGATGGAAAGGCACCAAGGTCCGATGGGATTACAAGTGAAATGTTGCTGTGCGTTGCTTGAGAAATGTGTGACTGAGCAGCTGACTAAGTAATATTTGGGCGAAGGAAAAGTTCCAAAATGGATGAGTGAAATTATTGTATCGGGGTGATAAATTTGACCGTAATAATTGCATAGTGTACTAGGAAAGGTGCAAAGCATAAGTTTCAGAAAGTTGAATTACAGAAGACCAGCGTGTGATTAGACAAGGAAATAGGTGTTTAATATGAAGCAATTTTTTGAGAAGTTTCAGAATAAAAGGAAAACCTATATATGGTGTGCTTGGGAATGGAACAATATAACGGGTGCTGAGGATGTAATGCATGAAAGTTAAGTGTTGAGAGCTATCACAAGTTTCTGTAATGGAAGCTAAGCATGTAAAATTGGGCCTGAGACAAGTCTGTGTTATATTCCATGGTTGTTTAATACTTTTGTGAACTGAGTAATGAGAATAGTCAGGGAAAGGACAAGTAGTTTTAGGTGCAAACTTGTGCGACAAGAAAGGGTCGTGAATAGAATATACGACGGTCAATGTTTGCAATAGTAACGCATTTATTGGTGACAAAGATGAAAACCCGCAGACCCCAATGAAAAAAGGTATTTGTAAGCGAAGAAAACAAAAGGATTTATTTTCAGGGATACGGATTACGTGTTAATAGAATCAATGACGACGGGGGCCAGTGAATACCAGCGTGCATAATTCAAGATGAGAATTGGTTTTATGGTAGATGTATCGGAGTAAATGTGAATGGTGAAGGTAGGATGATGAGGGGATTCACAGAATAAGAGGAAGGTAGCCGGATCTCTGCAAAAGCTTTGTCAGAGAAGAGGAGCGACTATGAAAGTCCATGATAAGTTTCAGAAGGAAGAACTGGGACAACTTATATTTGTGAAAGTTTTGTGTGGATGTTCAGTGAAAACGAGTAAGAATGTCGAATATATCAAATGAATTGTTTAAGTATTATTGAGGAATAAGGGGAATTGACCTGAGAATTGTAGAGAAATAACAGAGCTGGGTTAAAATATATGCACAGGATTTCAAATTAGGTCAGAATAGTTCAAGGTCATCGATCAATTTGTGAGAACAGAGTGGGGTAGAATGGCGAAAAGTATGTATTATCTGGACGTAATTAGGAGAAGAGGAGAAAAACAGGTAATTTCTGGGAGATGGAGTGAAAATGGTACTGCAGTAGAAAGGCTTAATACCCAAGGAAAGCAAGATTTCGTGAGAGATAAAAGTAAATATTGCGTGGAGGGTCGATATACTGCTGGTGAGTCTTCCGTGTATGTTTGCTTGAAAAGGTTTTTGATGTTGTGGGTAACAAAGAGGTCTTCTGGTGTTGACGTAAAGAATAACTGAAATGAAACGAGATAAAGAACTAATGGCTTTTATCTAAGGAATTATTCTGTAACTTCCTTCTTATTTCTCATCGTCTTCTCTTCTGAATCCTGATTTGCGTTATATATATATATATATATATATATATATATATATATATATATATATATAGTATATATATAATATACATATATATATAGATATATATAGATATAAGATATATATATATTATATATGATAGATATACAATATTTGTATGATACAATATATATATATATATATATATATATAATATATATATATATATATAATATAACTATTAAGTATGGCTTTTTGTCCGTCTGTCCGCTCCTCAGAGCTTAAAAACTACTGAGGCTAGAGGGCGGCAAATTGGTATGTTGATCATCCACCTGCCAATCATCAAACTTACCAAATTGCAGCCCTCTAGCTCCAGTCATTTTTATTTCATTCAAGGTTAAATTTAGCCATAATCATGCGTCTGGCACCCATAACACAGGCCACCACCTTGCTGTTGCTGAAAATTTCATGAGCCGCGGCTGAGAGTTTCATGGGTCCGTGCTGAGAGTTCATACAGCTTTATACGCTGAATAGAAAACTCGATTGCACCGAAGAAACTAAGGCGCATGTTTTACTTCCCACCCCCCCCACCCCCCCCCCCCCCCCCTCCCTTCTCTCTCTCTCTCTCTCTAGATCAAACTATGAAATGATTCAGTTGTTACCTTTCGACCAGAACCTATTCATGAAACTTTCGAAATATAGTTCACCAAGTGTTATTCGATTTTTGGGCGAGTTGTTGCCACATTTCCGAGAATTTTAGTTTCATTGTTTGAATTGTTAAAATGTTGGACTGTCGTCTTCCTTTTGTATTTCACAAATCATTTAACCTGCCTCTTTTTTTAGAAAGAAAGTCTGTCATGAATTAAGAAAAATACCATGTTCATAAACGTTTCTTGACGGACCGAGTTTTTTTGTTTTTTTGTTTTTGGGGGGTATCAAACACCCCGCCGCCCCCCCCCCCCCTCTCTCTCTCTCTCTCTCTCTCTCTCTCTCTCTCTCTCTCTCCCCATACACGGCAATTTCAGTCAAATTCTCATGCATACATTGTCGCTGAAGAAATTTTCATTTTTCCAATTTAATGTCTAAATTTATGAATGATTTCTCTCTTCTTTTACGCTTTGGCACTTTTCATTCAATCGGAATTTTTCCACAAAAGTAGAGATATGTATGGATGGTAAGAATGTTAACTATGAACAAAGTTATCAACACTTACAGAAAGAAAGACAGACAGACATTACTCTAATGGGACTCCCGAGTGAGATATTATGTTACATCTAGTTCATAAAACACGTTAAACATAAGCATAATCACAGAAAAGTAACATAATTGAGTCTGTTATTACTCTATTACTTTAAATGATTTGCTTTTGATAGTTAGGTAATAGTTTGCAGGAATTTTATTTTCTATCTTTCGATTTCTACCAGATCATAGTAGAGAGTAACAAAATGAGACAAGTATTACCACTTATCTTCACTTCCATACCTTTTATTTTCTTTCTTTCTCATTTTACCAAGAAATCCGAGACTGGCCAATAGCAGTCAAATCAAGCTGGTTCGCCACAATTGCCATAATTACTTCACAAAAACAGGGTTATAATTACCGTCACATATAGATCATCGATAGACGAACGCTATCATTATCAGGAGGAAACAGTAATTAACCACTGATCAGCGGGTAATTAATAAACGGGTCATTATTAACGGGTGATTAATATGCCACCCTTGATTGGTGCCCTGAGATTAACGACCGATCGGTACCTATTATAGTTAATTATAAACTGATAAATTTGCGTTTGATGGTTACTCGACATTGCTTATAATAAATGTTATCGATATTCAATAAATCTGGGTTAAAATTGAATGGAAAAATTAGGATTTAACCGTTATTTCCTGGTCGTGTTTTCTGGTCTATTTTCCAATGGCTGCGCAGTTAAAAGATAATTACTTACGAATGACATAATAATTGATGACTTTTTAAGTGCAAGAACAGCAGGTTACGTTTTGTTGTATAAAGTTTATAGTAAATGCCTATGTACAATTGTATGTGAAGATAAATAGATAGTTATTCCTACGTATGTCCGCACATGCGAGCGCACGTTTACGCACATGCACACCCACGCACCCCATGCACAAACACACATACGCACACACACACACACACACACACACACACACATATATATATATATATATATATATATATATATATATATAATATATATATATGTGTGTGTGTGTGTGTGTGTGTGTGTGGGGTATGCTTGTGTGTGTTCGCTTGTGCGTGTAATATTTGGGTATGCGCATTTGACCTATCATAAGAACCAAAATCTGAATATTGCTTGTTGACACTGCAGCAAAATCAGTTGCGATAAGATTTGAACAACTCAGAATACTTAATGACACTAATAAATCATTTCACTTCAATTGCCTCCCCCTCTACCTCCGCCATATAGCTTCCTCCTCCTTTAACTCATAAAAATGAGGAGGGGTCCCTGGTGTTCCCCTCAAGTAAATAAAAAAAAATAAATGAATAAATTAGACGAGACACTCGAGAACACACTTCAAACAATACACTCTCCTGCAACCTTAAGCTTTCTTCCTACTCCTCCTCCACGACTTCCTCCTCCTCCACTTCCACCACCACCTCCTCCTCCAAATCACTCAACGGACCACCTCGTCGGGTTCTTCTTCCTTCCTTCCTTACCTGGGGGCAGATGGCACAGGTATGATGGAGGAGAAGAAGCGACGCCGATCTTTTATAGCAGCCAACAACCTCTACCCGACATCCGTCGGTTCGTCCTCAGAGTCGTGTTGAAAAGGAAAGTAATCTACGATATGTGCACACGCACCCCGCCCATCTTCCCCCCCCCCCCCCCCCCCCCCCACAAACCCACCCTTCCATCACGCCCACACCCACGCCCACACACCCATCCGATCCCAGCGCCAGCGATGCCACGACCGATTCCCTCCCCGAAGGCAACGCCGGGTCATGGGTCAATCTTCCAGTCAGGGTCAACGCTGCAAGGTAGAAGAAAAGGGGCGTCCTGGGTCGGGGAGGGTCGGCCCCACCCTACCCATTGCCTCCCGCCCTCACGCCTCCCTGCCTGCCTGCCTGCCCCTCCCTCTTCCAACACGCCCATCACTTACGCCCAGATGCCGAGTCTTCTTTTTTTTTTATATGATTTATGCCTTGTTTTCACCCCAGATACCTTTTGCTCGTAATAGCGTGTGATCCGTAACACCGATGAACTGATGGTCGCTAATACGGGGCCTCGTTCGGTAGTGCCTAAATGGAGTTATGCTCTGGCGAAATGGAGCTCCGCTCGTAGATGCACACGTGCAGGTTGTCTGCCAGTCCGTCTGTCTGTCTACGTGTCTATTAATATATATATCTATATATATATATATATATCTATATATATATATATATAGATATATATATATATATATAGATAATATATTTATATGATATATTACAATATATATATATATCTATATAATACTATATATATCTATTAGGTATATATATCTATTAAGATATCTATATATATCATATCTTATATATAGAACTATCATAATATATATTCATATATATATATATAATATATATACTATATATATATTATTATAAATATATTATAATTATATATATATATATAATATTATAATATAATATTATATATATATATATATTATATATATACTGTATATAAGTAGTATACATACACAAACAATATATATAATATATATAATATATATATATATTATATAATACATTATAAAATATCATTATATATATATATGATATAATATATATATATATATATAGATAAGATACATAGATAGATAGATAGATAGGCGTAGATAGACAGATAGAGAGATAGATAGATATAAATAGTTATAGATGGCAGTAATGATAGCAGTATGCTTTATTTTGTATCAGGGATATATGATATCAAAAAGAAAAACTTAAAGCACAAGTTCTTCATTATTATATAAGATTTTAGGAACACCAAACACCTTTGTATTTGTATTTTGATACGTTATGAAATAACGTATCAAAATACAAATACAAAGGTGTTTGGTGTTCCTAAAATATTTTTTTATAAAAGATATGTCCAACGAATCACCTAATTCAGGCAAATAATAATTAGATAAAATATACTTAAAATTACATGGTATTGCTAAAAAAATATAGAAGGTGAACATTTGGCTATCAAAATTCATTTAATTATATTGGCTGTAACGCAAATAATCATATGCAGTCATGTTAATCATGGCATCTATAGCAGGTGTTCTTAACCTTTTGATGCCTCCAGACCCCCATTGAATTGCCCAAATATATGGTCCCATACCCCCTTTGCTGAAGTCCACTTAAGTCCTATTTGTTGACAATATACTATTCTTAGTTTAATACATACTTTAGGTACGAATAGCTAGGAATAGAACATACAAGAAAATCAAAAGCATTTATAATTTTATATTGTTGTTTATTTGCAAAATGTACCCATGTATACATTGACACATTAAAATAAAGAATATACAGATATCCAGAGATAAAGTCCCATACCCCCAGCATGTGGTTCCCATACCCCCAAGGGATATGGATACCCCTGTTAGGAACCCCTGATCTATACCATATACGTATATTCCTTAAAATATATAAATCTCTAAAAAGATTATAATGATGATGTTAAAAATATTTTCCTCGTAAAGTCACACGGAGTACTTACAGACCTCAAACTTACAGAAATGGCCAGGTTATCAACAAAATACTGAAAATTAAGCGGATTTGAGACCTAAGGGATCTTTTCAATACAGTCGTAAACGATATTGTTCAAACAGAATCAGGGCTGCTACTTTGTGAGGAAAATTAAAGTTTCTCACTAAACTTTTGATACCTCCTCGCCTTTTTTCTTTAGGATGAAAGACACCGACACTAAAATAACAAACACAACGTTTGATATTAACCCAGTTTTTGACTTGGCCTCTGGCCGCAGCCCGCAGGCTTGACCGGAGCAACGTAAATCACGATACATTATTCATGGTTCATTTGCATTCATCGTCTCGAAATGCTTTTTTTATTATTTTTTTTCTTTACGTTTTTTACAGGGTCATCCAATCCTTTTTCATTTCGGATGAGAAGGAATCAATTTATCTCCTTTTGGTGTTCATCTTCCATGCATCAATCATTTTAGATAATCGATTTATATTTATATGCATTTAGATTGACTGTGTGGTTAATCTTATTGCCAATTTTCATATGGGAATATGCCGTCGTGCTAAGTTACGTCCTATTTCATAAGACTGGTTGATAATAAAAAAAAACAATTTGTTTTATGAGAAAACAATGCTCTTTTTTTCCTTTATGCTATAAGCTTTACCCAGATTACCCACCATAGAGCTCATATCCTGGTATTATTATCATCATTTTTATCATTAATGCAAAAGTGTTACTAAACAGTCATGCAGAATCGCTCGTTAGCTTTCTCGAACAGTACTTGTGAGTAAAATTAAATGCAGATTTAAAATGTTACTTGTGTTTTATGGTTTTTTGATATGCCGTGTCTCAGTTCCTCTTCAGTCGCTCACTGGAATGTATCATCCCTTATCGAAGAAAAAGTCGCTTCTTTAATATTTGTGCCTTGAATTTTTCCGAAGACATTGAATAAGAATATTATTCCCATTTTAATGTAGCCCTAATCATTGAGTGTGTAAGAAAACAAAACTAGACTATCATACGGGATGATTAAGTGCTTTATCATATATAAATCTATATATATTAATATATATTATATATATATATATATATATATATATATATTTATATATATATAAATATATATATATAATATATATATATATGTGTATATGTAGTGCATATACTTTGTATGTTTATATTATATATATATATATATATATATATTTATAGGATATGTATATAATATATATTAAGTATATATAGTGCACATATATGTTTGTATATATATTATATATATATATATAATATATATATATATATATATATATATATATATATAATTTGTTGAATAATTTTGAATACTGAGATATTTTCCTGTCCTCAACTTCCATTAATCACCAGTAAAATCAAGGGCCAACTTATAGCTTATCAGGCCCAGGCGACAAGTATAATCTGCATGTCAAGTTTTGATCAATATTACGGTCTTGCCTCCAAAGGAACAGCAGATCTTAGCATGACTGTTGTTAGTCTTATTAGTAAAGGTGTTTTTCACGACTATTTATCAATTGAAAATTAAGGCCATCGACATCTTTCTGTTCCTAAACTGAAAGTTGTCTGTTATGTCTCTCACAAACGAACTTTCTCCATAAGATCTTAAGAAGCTGAATAGACGTCCTTTTCTGTAGACGCGCCCACTTTATTTTCCCCTTCTGCTGTGTAATATTTCTCGTCATCCTGCCTTTCATTGTCTCTCTATGTGAACGTACAAATATTCGCGAACAAAAACGCCCACAAACCCTTGTCAAAATACTTCCTGCGTTCTTTATGCTCCTCGTTACAGCATTTTCTTTCCGTTGAGTAATCGGAGAACAGAAGAACCCATTGAATGATCAACGTTAGATTAATTCATTCTGGAATTCGATTGAATTAATCTTATGAGAAAATTTATTGAAAAGAAAGTACTCTGAATTTAACCAAATAATAATGATGATAATAAGAATAATAAAATAATAATAATAATAATAATAATAATAATAATAATAATAATAATAAATCTATATCAGTTACCCATAAAATGATCAATTGGACGGTTGTTGATAGGTTTGGCTTTGAAAACGGATTTTATGTACAAATAGTCAAAACTGTTTTTATCATGATTTTTCTTTTATTTATAATTTTTACCAACGTAGTTTTAACATAATGTGGAGACCCTGTCTGCCAAAGTATTTCCGAGTCACACAAACTGCTTCTTTCTGGATTTTGGTATCTAGCCACCCCCCTACCGCCCCCCCCCCCCCACACCCCCACACACACAAACATCGTCTAGTGAAGAGAACCTGTACATCAGTGACGCCAGAGATCTAAAATTCATATATAGATATTATATATATAATGTGTGTGTATGTATGTATGTATATGCATTTTTATCACATCACCGTTATTTATATACAAGTATTAAGCTGCAAATGTTTAATATCCAAATTCACGCTACTTCGGGAATATTCCCCACGTGGAATTATCACCGAAGGGGAATTATAAGTGATAAATGGATCGGTACCGATCCATTTAACAGTTATATATATCATATCTATATATAATTATATATATATATATATATATATATATATATATATATATATATATCTCTTAGAGATATATACATATATGTACAAATACACGAACCCAAAAGAGAGAGGGAAAGGGACTCTGGGAACTGCACGTTTTTCTTTTCATTATACTTTCTCCTTCCTTTAACTAATTGCAGAAGACCACGAATGATCAGACTAAAGCCTCCAAAGGGAACAATAGATGAACAGAATCGAGAGAACTTGGGAAACCGAATATTCTCGACTGCATCGAAGGGTATTTGATGCCCCTGACTGACTTGGTAGTCAGAAGGTTATGCTGTTAATTATCGAGCATACGTAATGATACCGTCAAATCATTCTTTGCTTCTACATACATTTTCTTTGCTTTTATTTTTACCGCTCACTAGTAGTTCGGAATTTCCTGTAGCTAATCTGGAAGAAGAAGAAGAAGAAGAAGAAGAAGAAGAAGAAGAAAAAGAAGAAACATTCCGTGACCCACGTTCCAGTATCATTTTAATCATCTTCATCTACTGCTCTCATCGAGAAAGAGAGAGAGAGAGAGAGAGAGAGAGAGAGAGAGAGAGAGAGAGAGAGCAAGGACGTCTCATTCACGTTATGATAATGTGACTATAGATGGGGAGTTTCTTCCTCCATTCCTTAATTTTTTTTTTTTACGGGTCTCGATTATAATACCGGATGTATGGAATTCATTCATCATCAAGTAATGAAGCGAACGTGACTATGTAAACATGGCTGGTAAGATGGATACTTTGGGGTTAGGGTACGTGTGAGAGAGAGAGAGAGAGAGAGAGAGAGAGAGAGAGAGAGAGAGAGAGAGTAGGGAAGTTAAGAGAAGCGTTTTCCAAAGAAAGAGAAACGTACGAATTACTCCCTTGTTTATTTTGAGAGAGAGAGAGAGAGAGAGAGAGAGAGAGAGAGAGAGAGAGAGAGAGAGAGAGAGAGATACTGCGCGTCTGCAAATGCACGATTATCTCGGATTGGTATCACGTAGAACTTAACATATGCGCAACCTTCAGGCAAAACCTTCAGTCAGTCACATAGTAATTACACAGGCAGTACTTAAAGGTGGTTGGTACCTGAAGCCTGAGGGCAGGGGCTTGGTCTCAGACGGTTACAGCCTCCTGGTTCCTCAAAAAGTCTATATTGATGAGATTGATAGGTCCACATCATTCTCTTGGCCAAAGGAGAGGGAGGCAATGCTTACATTCATATACAGCTTTGAAAACAGTTGGGAGCAATCCACAGTATCACGCAGCCACTTTGGTTACTTCGATCACTATAACGCTATGCTGTTATGTATATATATATATATATATATATATATAGATATATATATATATATATATATACACATAGCTATATATACATACATACAACCGAGGTGCAGACCCAAAAAATGAAGACCATATATGTATATATATATATATATATAATATATATATATCTATAGATATATATAATATAATATACATATATATATCATATATTATATATATATATATAGTATATATATAAAACCTTACTATTCCATGCTCATTCTAATCGTCATGAACACATATCACCGTATGTATTTATACTCGCATACATAGATGAATTTGGACGCATATTATTAAGCATTTAAAAATGTAGCTGCATTAAAAATGTCCGTTAGTGAAAGTGTATGAGATAAAGACAGAAATAAAAGACAGACAAATGCCATCTTACCATCTCCTCTTCGTAGCTTCCCGTAGACTACCATCACCACGCCCTTCGTGCGTCGTGAGAGGATCCCCCCAAGGTAATCAGGCTAGAAGGATCTGCCGTTCAGTAGCGTCCCATCTTTGCCGTTGGCTCGAGTCCTCCGTGTGCAAGACTGCCGTTGGGGTCCTATCAAGATTCTATTGGTTTTTAGTTTTCTGTAAAAGACAACATTTTTTCTGTCCGCCATCAGATCTTAAAAGCTATTGAGACTAGAATGTTGCAAATTGTTATGTTGATCATCCACCCTCCAATCATCAGACTTACCAAATTACAGCTCTGAAGCCTCAGTATTTTTTATTTTCATTTAAGGTTAAAGTTAGCCGTGATCGTGTGTCTGGCACCGCTGTAGAGGCCAGCAACGCAGGCCACCACCAGGCCGTGACAAAAAGTTTCATGGGCTGCTGCTTAGAGTTTCATGGCCGTTGCTTAGGGTTTCATACAGCATTATAAGCTGCACAGAAAACTCGATTGCGCCGAAGAAACTTCTGCGGACTATTGTACGACTCCTGTTTTTTTTTTTTTTTTTTTTTTTTACCCGGGTGCTCGGGGGCGAGGTTTGTGTGCTTTGATTTTGGCTTTCAACTTTTGATGACAACATTTTTTTTTTTTCGAAAACTTTCAGTTTATTTAATGGAATGCTGTTAAATACTTAGTCAAGTATAAAATTCGAACTTTTTGATATGTGAATTGAATTATTAAATTTTTATTTACCTTTTGAATCGGAGAGTGTTTAGGTCTTAACAAAATTTTTGCTCTCTCTCTCTCTCTCTCTCTCTCTCTCAGCAAAGACGAAAAAGAAAAATGAATATATTTTCTTAACTGTGTATAAACTCTGTTCTCGTCTGTCTGTCTGTCTGTCTGTCTGTCTCTCTCTCTCTCTCTCTCTCTCTCCTTAATCTACCCCCCCCCCCCCTGACAAAAAAAAAATTAATCTATCTTCTATGTGTAAACTCTCTCTCTCTCTCACTCTCTCTTCTCTCTCTCTCTCTCTCTCTCTCTCTCTCTCTCTCACCAATGACGAAAAAAAAATTAATTTTCTAATTTTCTGTTTGTAAACTTCTCTCTCTCTCTCGGATCTCTCTCTCCTCTCTCTCTCTCTCTCTCTCTCAGCAAGGACGAAAAAGAAAAATTAATCTTTTCTTAATCTGTGTATAAACTCTCTCTCTCTCTCTCTCTCTCTCTCTCTCTCTCTCTCTCTCTCACCAATGACGAAAAAGAAAAATTAATCTATTTTCTTAATCTTTTTGTAAACTCTCTCTCTCTCTCTCTCTCTCTCTCTCTCTCTCTCTCTCTCTCTCCTCTCTCTCTCTCTCTCACAGACGAAAAGCAAAATAATGTATTTTCTTAATCCAGGTATTTAATTTCCTCCATTATCGTACTCTCGAAGCGGCAGCGAAAGGCGAATGGAGGGATCTATCTCACACGATAAAAGATCGACCTTGGCATTATGTATTGTATTTTTCTTTCATTTTTTTTTCTTTATTCCCAAAGAAACCTCACGCGACCGAGATTGTATCGCGAAATGTCAATAGAGATGGGAGATTGTTTAACGGGTATTGTTGCCATTCTCGAGAAATGGAGGTGTGTTCTGTCGCTGTCGGGTAACGGTGGAACACGCTTCTTCCTACCATTTTGTGTCTTGTCCTGTTGGATGTCTTCTGTCCTATCCCCTTGGATGTCTCGTGTTCGGTTCCAGTGGTGTTTCTTGTTCGGTTCCATTGGATATGTCCTTCTCAGTTATGTTGGATGTCTTCTGTTTAATTCCCTTGGGTGTCTCCTGTTCGATCTCCTTGCAAGTATCTTGCTCGATTCCCTTGGATGTCTCCTGTTCGATTCCGCAGGGTGTTTCTTTTCGATTCCCTTGGATGTCTCCTCCTCGATCCCCTTGGGGTTCAATTCCCTTGGATGCCTCTTGTTCTGCTCCATTAGCTGTCTTCAGTTCGATCCTCTTGGATTTCGCCTGTGCGATTCCAGCGGATGTCTTCTGCTCGATTCTACCGGATGTCTTCTGTTCGATCCACCTTGAATTTCGCCAGTTCGATTCCATTAGATGTCTAATTTTCGAATCCACTGGATGTCTCGTGTTCGATCCACTTCGATGTCTTCCGTTTGATCCCTCCCGTTCGATCTCCTTGGATTTCCTCTTTGATTCCACTGGATGTTTCCTATTCGATTCTTTTGGATGCCTCTAAACACTGCGACGAAATGAGTTACTTTTTCGTCTTGATTTTCGAGGGCAGAGTTTTGCTGTGAAATCCTAAACATGATTAGCAAGAACAATCTAACTAAGGCCAAGTAACCAACTCAGCTACTGAGAAACGGTGGGTTCCAACATACAAGACGCAACGTGACAAATAACCTTCTCCAAAGTTTTTTCATCTTATTCTTCTTTTTGTTAGGAATGTTATTCATTCACGGCACTTGTTTGGGTATGTAAGTGTGAGCAAAACATTTACACACACACAAACAGCATCTTTTAATAATTCAGTAAGAATTACACACTTCCTTAAAATGTAGTAAATTAATGGGCTCCAGGAGTGAAAAGAGAATAAAAACCTTCAGTCACAGAGCACAGGCAAAGTAAAACCTAGATTAAACAACTAAAAAATGCACCGAAGCAATCGAATTTTCTGTACAGCGTTTAATGCTGCATGAAACTTTCAGCCACGGTCCGGTGGTGGTCTGTGTTGGGCTCACGATCATGGCTGACTTTAACCTTAAAATAAAATAAACACTACTGAGGCTAGAGGGCTGCAATTCGGTATGTTTGATGATTGGAGGGTGGATGATCAACATACTAATTTGCAGCCCTCTAGCCTCAGCAGTTTTCAAGATCTGAGGGCGGACAGAAAAAGACAAATAGCGATCTCAATAGTTTTCTTTCACAGAAAACAAAAAACGGTTTTTGAAACGGAACTTTTCCTCTTAAATATTCAATAAATTTCTTGTCATGGTTTGGAGGACACAGGTAGGTTATGGTGTAATAACAAGACGTTTTACGTCTTGCATTAATATCAAGTTAAATGCAATTGCACCTCCCTGGTGAAATCACTGGTATTTTCACTCACAAAAATGCTGTGAAACGAACTTCAGAAATGCACCAGTCACTGTTTTTTTTTTATTATATTTTTTTCTCTGCCCCCAGATATAAAATCTCCGGTTAAACTGGACCTTCTGCATCGCCAATATTCAAGAGACCTTCGCACTTTGTTCTCATTGCATTTAAACTCGTGCGAGTGTAATTACTGGATACTTGGTCGTACACTTAAACAGCTACCCAATAAGGTCTAAAATATGTAATTTATACTCTTGTTGGAGGTATTTTGGATTATTTTTTTTACATATTTAGAACAAAGCGAAGTTATGATGATAAACCAAAATTGTGATTTAGCTTATACTTCTAAAATAAGATATATTGAAGTATCGTCTTCAACGTAGTGACACTTAATTATTATTATTATTTTGTATAGATTTTTCTCTATTATTCTGAAAATTGCATTCAGTTTTTCTCTATTCCTCTGATGCAGCTATCACCTTCAACACCCCATGTATAAAAGAGGGTCTACTACCTGTTCATATTATTATTATTATTATTATTATTATTATTATTATTATTATTATTATTATTATTATTATTATTATTATTATTATTATTATTAGGTAGTTTAACCAGACCACAGAGTCAAAATACTGCTAGCAAAATTAAACGAATTAATGTTCATTTCACCTTTGAGCGTTCAATATACCTCTTTCATAAGAGGATTCCGGGTAAGATGCGAAAAGCAGAAGGGGCCATTTTGGAAAGAGCTCCTTGCAATCTCTTCCTCCTTTTTTTGCGCCTCTTCGCATTTCCATTGTTTATTCTTGCTTTGCAGAGCAAAAAAAAAGACAGAGAAGATAAAAAAGAAGCAATTCTTGCTGTTTGTTAAGACTCCTTAAATAATCCGTGAGAGGGTAATTTTTGCTGCTGGTTTTCGTCATACAGCTTCTTCCGTCTTCTGAAGCAGACAAAGAAATACCGACATGCGCAGTCATGCTTGTGATACAGGCAAGGAAATGCCTTTATAATGACAGCGCTCTCTCTCTCTCTCTCTCTCTCTCTCTCTCTCTCTCTCAAAGCGAAGATTGCTTGCGTCTCTCTATCTCTCGTAAGAGTTACACCTCTCTATATCTCGTAAGAGTGATACCCCTCCCTCTCTCTCTCTCTCTCTCTCTCTCTCTCTCTCTCAAAGGAGATTGCTTGCATCTCTCTATCTCTCGTAAGAGTTATACATTCTCTCTCTCTCTCTCTCTCTCTCTCGTAGATGAAATGTCAGAAATACTGAAATTTCTTATGATCTATAAATTGAATTAGTTTAAAAAATGAATTATTTTTCATAAACCTAATACCCTCAGGTTAGTAATACTTTTTAATTCTGAACAAGCAGACGTAGATATAATTATTGATAACAACAAAATAGACAACGGAATTATACGCCTATTATCTTGTCTATACTTGAAGAGTTACAAGACCTATTGAAGACCTTGGTTTAGCTTCCCTTCCTCCAAACTAGAGAGAGAGAGAGAGAGAGAGAGAGAGAGAGAGAGAGAGAGAGAGAGAGAATTAGTACGACTCTGACCAGTTCTTCTTAATAACCTAGAGAACTTTTGTGCTTCGAAAGAATTCGTTAATAAACAGGAATTTTGAGGAGAGAGAGAGAGAGAGAGAGAGAGAGAGAGAGAGAGAGAGAGAGAGAGAGAGAGAGAGAGAGAGAGAGATAGTTCGACTCTGACCAGGTCATCTTAATAACCAAGATGACCTTTGGGCTTCAAAATAAATAATTAAGAAATAGGGATTTTAAGAAGAGAGAGAATTAGTACGACTCTGATCATTTCTTCTTAATAACCTAGAAAACTTTTGTGCTTCGAAAGAATTCGTTAAGAAATAGGGATTTTGAGAGAGAGAGAGAGAGAGAGAGAGAGAGAGAGAGAGAGAAGAGGCAACGTGTGCAAATAGATGTTCTAATAATAGCTTTCTATTTATGTGATTCCAATTCAGATAAAGAGGGGAAGTGCAAAATGAAGGGAGATATTATAGCTAATAGTTTAATATCATCAGAGCGAGGGGGAACGAGAGAAAGGCTCATCCATCATAGATTAAATATATAATGTTTTAACATTTATTACAGTCTCTGTCGGTATTAGTTTTTAAAAGCCTTTGACAAAATCTGTGCGGCATGAACAGAGGAATATAATTCTGGATATACTTCTATATTTTAAATAAATCTGATAGAAGGTGTATTTCAACTTCTATATTTTAAATAAATCTGATAGAAGGTGTATTTCAACTTCTATATTTTAAATAAATCTGATAGAAGGTGTATTTCCCGAGTAGAGTTGAAAACTCCCAATTATATTTATTAAAAACCTTTGACTAAAAACGTAGGGCAAGAACAGAAGGAAGCAAGATAATTGGATGAAATGAAAGACAATTGCATCGTGGTAATGGCTGCTCGAAAGGTGAATAATATACATTATACATTAACTGTTTACAGTGGCAGAAAAATAATTGTTTGAAATTACTTCCAACCTAGTGGAACACTAAAGCAAATCAGGATATTGTTAGGGAAAGGGTAAAGTGAAGCACAGATAAGGAGAAAAGGTAGGGGCAGACCCACGCATTAATTGTTTCAATAGAGTTGCTTTTTTCGATTTCATTTATTTTTTAAACAAAAGTATTTCCGCCTTTTATTTCGGGAAGAAATGATTAGATGATCGTGCGATGACTCATTCTAGAGATTGCACGTCATTTCCTCTTTCATAAGTGCTTTATATGACTAGTCTTAATGAGATTTTGATTGGATATAACTTTTCGCAGTATTAGTAAAATATGCTGGATATATTGTGCATTAACATTCCCATAAAAAAAAAAATTCGGTTGGTATGCTGAAAATCGGCAATTTTATTTTCAAATTTTTTCTTGTGTCATGCGAAAGATAATTTGCGTTTTACTTTTTTACGTAAATATAGATATATTCATAGATATATTAATTAATTATGATTGTGTAATACACTTACTAAATAATTAAATATAACGAAAATAAAATTTTTTATTAAATTTCAAACGCACCGATCTAATTGGAGGTGTGAGTAAACAGTATTCTTTAAGAAGATGAGTTTCATAGCTAGAGAAAAATCTGAATTTTTATGAAATAAAACGAGAGAGAGAGAGAGAGAGAGAGAGAGAGAGAGAGAGAGAGAGAGAGAGAGAGCTCTCAATTTCATGAAGAAAAAAGAGTTCTAGTATATTTCATTTTACGAGCAGACTCGTCTTCGTAAAGAACTTCGTGTTTGCTCCCAGCTCCATTTAGATATGTACTTTTAAAATAACATTTAAATTTAAATTTCTGAAGATACTGGTCATTAAGACCTATTGAAAGTCCTTACCACGAAAATTACATTGTTTATAAATCTACTTTGTGTAAATACAAAGTTGTTTCAGGGTAGGTTCTTTCTGAAGGCAGAAGAGATGAAAGGGAATACTTAACATGTGTAGAAAGTTTATGATAATGTTCATGTCTTAACTCTGGAGGTTACTTTATTAATTGCTTCTACTCCACTTTCATATGCATTTACTGAATTCAAGTACATCGAGGCGATCAAAAATATGCCTAAAGGAAGTAGGCAAGTGCTAAAGTAAATAATGATTAAAATAATGAATAAATAAACAAACTTGAAAACTTTTATCTTACTCATTTGCAGCTGTGTTAAATTCATCCACCAGATGAAAAATGAATAAATAAAAGATAAACGGTGGAACTTTGGTGCTAGCACTAAACACCGTATGGTAAATGTAAAGTAGACGGGCGCACGGAGATATCGTTTATTAATAATAATATAATAATTTGTCGACCACACAACATAGAAACGGGTGTATATAATTCTTTGATTCCCGAGGAGCTAGTACTAAACACGGCGTCCTTGAGGATCAACGCCATGTTTAGTACTAGCATCTCAGAGTAGGTGACGCGTAGATAACAAAGCCAAAGTAGCACCGGATAAAGTATTAACGCCATCACGAAAGCAATTTGTGTAACACATTTTAAAATAAATGTTAAAGAAATAGGAAGCAATGAAGTAACGAAGAAATAACAAATTATACAGAGGTTGATGGGCAGAGAAACCCAGTCTCCCGCTGCTCAACAATGCCCAAATTAAATTCGCCAATTAAGCAATTTGGATTCCAGTTTCGCAACCACGCCATTTTCCCCGACTCTTCTTCCTTTTCCCTCCAGGACCTAAATGCCAGATTTTCCCCTCGAGGGGCCAGAGGGTATTAACAACAAAGGTAATGGCAAAAGATAATTAAACCTATTGCCCGGGAAGTTAACTCGTTTTTCTCTCACGCCATGGCGACCGAACGCCGGGATGGGTGGAGTCTGCCGAGTATGGACGGTGTCGTAGATTTAGATTTAGAATAGCAGACTAGCTAAGGACTAATAGTAGCAGTAGTACTAATAGTAGTAGCTGGAGCAGTAAAATCAGCAGCAGCAGCACGATCAAATCAGCATTAATGGCTTGGTAGTAGGAGTAAATAATGAGATCAACATGCCTGTATTAGCAGTAGTACTAACAGTAGTAGCTGGAGCAGTAAAATCAGAATTTATGACATAGTAGTAGGAATAACTAATGAGATCAACATGCCTGTAGTAGCAGTAGTACTAATAGTAGTAGCTGGAGCAGTAAAATCAGCATTAATGACATTAATAGTAAAAGTAAATAATGACATCAGCATGCCTGTATACTTTCGAAACAAACAAAACTATCATTGAGACAGACTGGTGTCCGCTTAGATAAATGTTTCCTCCCGGCAAGGCACTTAGCAAAAAATGCTGAAAGAGAGAGAGAGAGAGAGAGAGAGAGAGAGAGAGAGAGAGAGAGAGAGAGAGAGAGGACCATTATGTGCTTCTATTGTGTACCTATCTGTAGTTGCCATGAGCAGACGCTCAATGTAGCAGAATGTAACGAACGATTAATGTCTGCCTGAATAACCCGAAGTTATAAAATGTAAAAGTTTGCCCTTTTAACGCTCTCCGTCTCCAGAAATTTGTCGTTTTACCTTTACCCTAGCTACAGGAAGACGCTTAACGAGTATGTATCGAGTATCTGATGATGGTAATGTACCAAATTCACGTCTTAGATCAACAGAGGTAGAATAGGTTTTAGGGAAAACGCCTAATATTGCAGTTCCTCTTCATCTGGTTTGAAAATCGTATGTTGGTGCCTCAGTTTGTGAGCTGCGTGCTCTGCTTTTTGAGCCACGTGGAGAGAGAGAGAGAGAGAATTAGTTGGACTCTGACTACGTCATCCTAATAACTGAGAAAACTTTTGTGCTTCGAAAGAATTCATTAAGAAAACAGGATTTTGAGGAGAGAGAGAGAGAGAGAGAGAGAGAGAGAGAGAGAGAGAGAGAGAGAGAGAGAGAGAGAGAGAGAGAGAGAGAGAGAATGATAAAACCGGCTTAGAATTGTAGGACGATAAGGGTTTTTGATTAAAATATTTTTGCAGGTTCTACATAGGAGCCAACAAAAATGAACTTCATTTACCCTTGGAAAACCACCACAAATAAAGAGACTCTTAGGTAATAGAAATGGAGGTAAACAGAAATCATGCTAATAGAAGTAAAAGAATTTCTGAGCCGAAATGATGTGAACTATGGGAGGCAATTTTTTTTTTCTTACAGACGCTATTATGTAAAATTGAATTTGAACGGAGGGTTTAGTTTTAGCCTCAACTATTATGAAGACCTCTTTAGTTGAAATTATTGTTTTAAAAGATCAGATTGAAGACTGCATTTTCACCACCACAATGATAGTAAATAAGCCAATTGATTATATCTGCCTATTGCGATCCTCAGTAATGTTCAGTATTCGTTGTTTTCCTGATAGATATTAGTTTCATGAGGTCATACCACTAGATTCCGTAGTATTTAAGAGAAGTTGAAATATGTTCCGTGCGTGAATTAACCCCGTAGGAGGGTATTGCCGTCAGTGCTGTAAAGCAGCGGTAGGCAAATTTTTCAGTGCAAGGACCATATTCAAAATTTCCCAATTTTATGTGGCGGCCGCATAGAAGCAAAATCATTAATATGGAAAATAGACGAAATAAAAGGCTTTTAAAGAAAATATGCAATTAAGATTTATATATTACTATTTTTAAGTACTGTGCACGATTCGCATGAAAGGCAATTTATTTGAAAGACAAAGTAACGCAGTTAGAAAACAGTTTTTATTAATTAGTATTTTAATGGTGGAACTCCACATGAAGCACATTTGGAAGACAATTCAACCTTTCTCTTTCAAATTTACTAATACCGCTGGACATAGTTTGCCCACATCTGACTTGAGTTCAAATTTACTAATATTTGGCGGACCGCGTAGTTGCTCACACCAGACTAGAGGTTCCTTGCATGGTAACTTCGGCTTCAACCCCTTTCATTCCTTTTACTCTACCTCCATTCATATTCTCTTTCGTCTGTCTTACTGTCCAGCCTCTCCTAACAATTGTATTATAGTGCCACTGCGAGGTTTTCCTCCTGTTACACATTTCAAACCTTTTTGCAGTCAGTTTCAGTTTCAACTCTGAATGACCTGATAGGTCTTGGCCTTTGGCCTAAATTCTATATTCTATTCTATTATATTCTATTTTACCAGTGAATTAATTAATAACGAGTTAGGTAGTTGGTTATCAGGCTTTACCAAACAAGATTACTTGTTATCATGTACCTGACTATATGGCCATTTCTATTTTAAACTCGAACCTCTCATTTCACTTAACAGTAGCTGTTACGTGTTGTCGTATCGCGTTAATCATTCGATACCATCAAAATGCATTCAGTTGCAATGCAGAAATAAAGATTATACAATAACTCTGTAAACAACGAGGTATTTCCTGGTAAATTGGTTTTTTGTCATTAAAAGTAAATAGTTGCTGCGCCCTTGAAAACCTCACTGAGAGAGAGAGAGAGAGAGAGAGGAGAGAGAGAGAGAGAGAGAGAGGTCAGGAGGCAGAAATTAAGAGAATATGTAATTAAAATCGACTGTTGTAGCTCGATTCACGCCACGAAGCCTCTTATATTTTCTCTTCATTAACCTTTTGGAGCCGTAGGTAGAAAAAAAATGGGGGGGGGGGGGGGGGTGGGGGGGGGGGGGGGGGGGGGTAAAAAAAAACACAGGTATGCCAATCGTCTCTCAGACTCTTCTCTTTCTTGGAGCCATATGGCTCAAGAGCCATTATCGATGAGAGACTATTGCTGAATACGACACAAACGCTCACTCGTGTCCGGGATGAGTTACGCCTAATGAAATCCCTTCATAGCTCTTCCAATCCCTTCATAGCTCTCCAGCTTACTTGTTTTTTAACTCCTTGTCTGACAGTGACAGCTTTTGTCTCCTCTGACTAATGGAGCAGTTGGGAGGGTGGTGCTGTCTAATATTTTCATTTTGTGATTTACTTCCCATTCGGAACCGTCATTATCTCTTATTTTAACTTTCTCATTTGCTCGTCTTGGTGGTTGCGTGAACAAGCAAAATTGCCTGCTTCTGCTTCCAGCTGGATTGTTTAACTGCCATTTGCTTGGTGTGTGGTGCATTGTTGTTCTCGGTATTTGTTGATCTATGGGGCATTTTACTAGTTGGGCTGGAAATTATACGGTCGTATATTAATTCGTGATAATGTATAATTTGTAATCATTTTCAGCCGTCGTGCATTTTAACATTTGAAAAGTCTGTATACAATTACACATATATTTTATACACCCACATGCCCCAAGTGCTACTTGGTATCGAATTCGCCTTACCTTGGGAAAGTCTTAAACCAAAAGAGAATGGCATACTGATAAGGTCATTTGCCCAAGCCAAGATTCAAGCTTATGTCTTGGGTTTCAAACCCAAAAGGCATACGATCGAATCCTGTCCGTGACTGATGTATTGATATAATAAAATTTTTAAAAATTAATTCGATACTAGCATGCATGCCCATGTTATATATATATATATATATATATATATATATATATATATATATATATATATATATATTATTATATATTGCTACTTTCAAAATGCATGTTTCCCCTCTTTGAAATGTCTTGTAGATTGTGTAACATTTTTTCAGATTCCTAGATAGCTTAGAATAGGATGTTTTAAAATGTGATCAGATTTCGCGTTAACGTCTTGTAAAAGAATATATATATATAACGTAAAGAGAGAGATCCTTGTCTTTTCAAAGCTGCAAAGGTTTAACTTTTATGTCAGCACTTTAAGATTGGAGTCTGCGAGATCCGTTTGCTTCCCTGCTCTGTCAGCGCGTTTGATAGCGAGCTCGTTGTCATCAAAAACATGTCAATCTTAATTATCGTTTACCCTCCGTTTCAATCGGGTACGTATCTGTTGAGCAGTCTTGTCTTGTACGTGTATGTATTTGCCAAGTCCCACGTGGATGTTGCACATTATGTGTGTAAGATTGCGTCAGATTTCAGAACTTTCGAGAAGCTTTCGTGCCTAGAACGTTTTGAGACATCTGCTCTGTCATTTCCATAAAGGAAGAGATTTTCATTCGATCTTAAGACCTCGAGGCAGGTAGATCTCCCTCTCTCTCTCTCGCTCTCTCTCTCTCACTCGACATCGAGATTATATTAACGTAACAAAAATTTGGTCACTTATAACTTGTGAGAATTCTATATTTGATATTTCTTAGAACTTATTTAGTTTATTTAATTTCTTTTGTGGAATCTGAACAAACATTTCGTAACGGCGCCTGGTTTTTTTTGTGAAAGTGTAATATACAAGAGAAAGAAAGAAGTTGGTATACCAAAAAGGTAAAGTGTTATATTTTTATTAGTTGCAACTAATAATGGATGGGAGGGAGTGTGTTTAACTAATAACGGATAGGAATTGTGTTTAACTAATAATTGATAGGAACTGTTGTCTGTTACGAAGGTTTGGTAAAAACTGTTGGTTAGTGTTTTGAATGAAAAAGATTTACACTTTTACACATTGCTGATATTTTTTGTGTTTGTGTCTGTTCCATTGTTTGTGCACTTATTCATTTTCTTATTGAAGTGTGTCTTTTTGTTTTATATTTTCATTTGCATTCACCATTTAATTGACTTAGTTATTTTCATTGCTTTATCATGCACATTTAATTAAATTTAACTTGTGAATTGATTTGCATTTACTTAGAATCCTTTTCAAGTTTTATTATTGTTTAGCACTTGTGAATTAATTTCAAATTTTCAGTTATTGCCTAACACTTTTGAATTTTGATTGAATTAATTTTTTTGAATTTTGTGATAAATTAATTTTGATTTAATTTTACTTAATTTGATTCAAGAATTAATTAAACTTTACTTTGTTTTCTAGTAACAGTAATTTTCCCTGATATTGTGAATTTCACTTATAAATTTTGATTTAATAATAAACTTTTTGTATATTTAAAAATTTTTATAAGTGTTTTCTTTATCTTACACCAGTATAAATATATTTAATTATGATTATATTTATGTTAGGTAGAAACATAGAGTGGTAATTGATTTGCTTTCCTTCAATTTTCTTGAAGTGACTTAGAACCAGGAAAGTACTTAGACTTCTGAAATCAGGGAAACACTTAGAGTTTTAAAGTTGTTGAAGGAGTGATGCCCTTTGATTAATTTAATTACTTACAAGATTACCTCACACCTGTTTTAAATGAACTTAGTTATTCCTGATTTTCTGCAATACTGGTAAGTGTTAAGGGATCACTGTTGCCTTTAGTGTATTCAGTCGTTTAAACGTGTTATGAGGGTTCAGGTGTTTGGCTTTTGGTGAGGTAATATTTGATGCAAGGTAACCAGATACTTGGCACTTCGTAACAATATATATATATATATGTATGTATGTATGCATATATGTATATATATGTATGTATATAAATAAAGGTATAAGCCACGAAGGAAAAATAAACAACAGAGTTTCTGCAAGATCTTTCGACTCAACGTCCTTTACTCAACAGATAAACTGACTTTCATGTTTAAGAATGACCTCAAAGATATAATTACAGACTTAAATACGAATTAGTTGCCTTAGAGATATCTTCTATGTATATGTACGTTTAATATGTATTGTGAATAAGTTTTTGTTTACCAAAGTTCTGAATAGCTGTCGCCTTATATAATCCTTTAATTGTCTTGTCCTTGGGCCTGAACAGATTGACTTAATCTTTTTGTTTTTTAAATTGGACCCATGTTTATGCTTGTTTGGAAAGGTTACTCATTCTCCAGGTGTGCCAGATTCTAGGTACTAATCTCCTTATAATCCCTATCTGTCAGTTATACGACCTTTCCTGTACTGCCAATTCCTCATGTAAGTTTATCTGCTGAGTAAAGGACGTTGAGTCGAAAGATCTTGCAGAAACTCCGTTGGTTATTTTTCCTTCGTGGCTTATACCTTTATTTATGGATTTATCACGTTCCAAACTTTCGTGATTCAGTTATACATGTATATATATATATATATATATATATATATATATATATATATTTATATTTATATATGTGTGCGTAAACAGAAGTTTAAAGACAAGAAGTTCTCTCTCTCTCTCTCTCTCTCTCTCTCATATATATATATATATATATATATATATATATATATATATATATATGTATGTGTGTGTGTGACCTGTGTGTGTGAGAGAGAGAGAGAGAGAGAGAGATCTTATCTTTAAACTTCTGTTTATTGTTGTGCAATTAACCTCGCCGTGGCCTCTTACGTCAGGTAATTTCGGTTAGAAATAGAAGTATGATCCATTTTTCTATTATAATCCATATATATAGAACGCCTCTGCCTTCCACAGTAATCAACTGAATTTAACTTTTTATAAACACACAAAGTGAAAACTGATTTCTGTCTTCCCTTAGCCAATTCCTGAAAAAAAGGCAAAAAACAAGAGAGATGAAACCCATTAAACACCCAATAGCTCTTATACAATACGGCGGAAACACTTGAAGTACGTCTCTCAGACACTTACCGCCAAGCACTTAGCCCAAAGATTCATATTCTCCCATTCACATTGTTCCAGGGACGCCATATATTCACTTCAAAACAGTTCATAGGGAATCTTCCACTACACCCCACGCCGGTAAATCAGCAAAAAGAGAATTTGAGGAGGATATGGCGGTAGTTCAGGCGATTAAGAAGTCATTTACGGAAGGTGAAGGCAACAGTGATGATGGCGATGAAATAAGTTAGGAGATTGTACGACACATCCGTGAAGTATCGTACGATTTTTCAAACCCTGTTATACACGGGGATGCGCGATAATTACCAACTGCTTTAATAAGAAGGTATCTCCCGGCAGGAAATTCCTGAGACGTAGGGTAGTATTACACCAGCCCCGGTTTTTTTTTTTTTTTTTTTTTTTTTTTGTTTTTTTTTTTTTTTTTTTTTTTTTTTTTTTTTGCTATTCCCGTAGGTTAGGTTAGGTTAGGTTACATTACATTGGGTTAGGCCTATTTTACATCTCCGGAAAAATGTCCCTGGCCACTCAGTCAGCAGAATGGTGA
>NC_087217.1:60034459-60044459 GCF_015104395.2 Macrobrachium nipponense | reverse complement strand
TCATTCCATTTCCCAACGACACCCAACCTTCCATTCCTTTATCAGCAAAGCGGACCATTACCGTGTTAAACAACTGTAATGCAGAATACTCATTTAACTAACATGCTTTTACGTCTATGCTAATTTCCTCTAATGCATAGTGGGAAGTACTATTAGAGAGAGAGAGAGAGAGAAAGAGGCGGGGGCGGGGGGACTTTCCTTCTCAGGATTCGAACCGATTAATTGATTCGATGACATTAAATCTGGCTGTACAACAGAGAGGGTATGGAAACCATGGAATATTTGCTAAGAGTAAATTTACAAGACTTCAATTACACAAATGTCACCCATGAAGCATTTACGTTAGTTATTCAGTTCAGTAAAAAAAAATAATTTTTAAAAATTGTGTAAAACCATAAAAGATATTTTATAGTTTGTTTTTCCTTTCGTTCGCATCGCGAAGAGAGACTTGACAGGAAAGGAAGATGCTGTTATTGCTAGGCTTATTCTCATCACAACGGCCCCCACCCACCTACACCCACCCAACCCATCCCACAGCCCTCCATATTCCCGCTGTGGGTCAAGGTGTGGGAAAAGAAAAACAAAATACAGTTGAAACATGGAGTCATTTATTTCGGATTTCCTTTTTTTCGTTTCTTTGTCGCGTACCTTCGAAATCTCTTTCTGTTTCCTTGAGATGTTGTCAGAGGAAATGGCTTCGTGGAGTCCGCTCCCATATTACAATAGGTTTCTTATTTTTATTTTCTAACATTTTTAGGTTTCATTGTTGTATTTTAATTTCTTCTAAATTTGCTCTGTGACAGGCTTATGAGTGGCATTTATGTCAGTATTTTCTGGATTTAGTTGTTATTCTTTTGTTTTATTTCCCCCGCTTATTTTTACAAATCTATATTTTTTGTTCCTTCGTAACCTATTTTCTTCATTTCGCCTATGATGTCTCTACCTTCCCAGGAGTCTGAGTCTTTGTCTAAGTCTAAAATATATCCCTGAACTTAATTTGACTATTACCAAATGTCTTCTCGAAACACTAAAGCTAAACTTACGACATCCAATACTGCTCAATCGGCGGTGAAATGATCGGAATTAGAAATCAATTTACAATTGATCGTGAGGTATTGACGATGAATACTATGTTCTTATTCGAACCCAACCACCAATCGATCGTAATTATGAGACATTTACGTTTACGGCTTCTTCAACAGGTGTGCTATTATATATTGACTGGCATTTTTTTCAAGGTAATCTATTAAACTGGCTTTATAAATGTTTCATCGGAAATTGACTCGTATAAAGTAGCTTCAGCTGTTAGATATGATTATTATGAATCAGAAAATCTGTGCTTTCTTATTTCATAGTTAAACAAACTCTCTCACTTTTGCTTTGATTAATCTTATTGTTATACTGTTGGAGATTAATTTTTTTCGTTTCTGTTGCGTGATTTTAAAATACCGTTCTAACGCACAGTTTTTTTTTTCTCGCTAATTTCCTTTCACGCCTGCCTGAGAGAAATTATTTACGATCGGCAATTGCAATTTATCTTTACTGCTTCCGTTCTTTTACGTAGCGCATCTCGTCATTTATTGCTTTTTGCTCCTTCCCATTTGTCTGTTGGCCTGTCTTCCTGCTTAAAGCTTCAAGTTCATCTGTTCTCCACTTTTGTTCCTTTGTTCTCCATTTGGTTTTAACTTGCCGACATGCCTTATGGACTGTTATAGCACCTTGATTAGAAAAATCAAGCTCCGTAGGAGGGTAGTGCCGTCAGTGCACCTCATTCGGTGCAATGTAGGCATTAAGGTTCTTTGCAACGTACCTTCGGCCCCTAGCTGCATCTACTTTAATTCCTTTTACTGTGCCTCCGTTCATATCCTCTTTCTACCATCTTATTGCCTTCCCTCTCCTAACAATTGTTTCATAGTGCAACTGCGAGGTTTTCCTCCTGTTACACCTTTCAAACCTTTACTGTCAATTTCCGTTTCAGCGCTGATTGGCCTTATGTAGTTGCCCCAGTGCTTGGCATAATGCCAAAAATCTGTATAAATAGAAATAAAATAATATATAAAAAAAATCAAGAATCATAGTGTTCAAGATCTTGTATTTAATTTTCTTGGTTTCTCTTATCATGGTTCTTTTCCTTACTCTGTAGCTTCACTTTTGTCCCTGTATTGGTTCTGAGGCCTTATTTGGGATCCGTCTTGGTTTGCATCACACAGCCTAAGCTTGCTACGAGTTTCAGTAATGCTTAGATTTTACAAGCTGGGATGTTAAGCGTTTGCCAATCTTCCTCGTTTCTCGAGACATTGGACCTGCATAAATATACAATGCTTTTGACAGTTTAAATATCACTGAAGTCAATAGACAGAAAGTAAATAGATATGAATTAGAATGTTCTCATGTTAAAAAATTGCAATAGAAATATTTTTCCCAGGCTGTTTCAACCAGAGTATAAGTAGCAGTTTTTGCATTGAAAGCTTCAGACCTTCAGGGTCAGGGATTTATGCATGTTTAAATCTTAAGGCCCGTGATGAAGACCAACCTTCCGACGCAATGCTTTAGAAATTATAGGCCTGAAACATCTGGTCTAATATCTTTATATGTGAAGCTTTGCAACCTTGACTCAAAATCTAAGTCTTCTCTCATTGATGCAGTTGTTAAAATCTACTCCAGTTGCAGTGTACCTAAAATCACCGCTTTGTTCTTAATCCTTCATTTTGAATTTTAATGTTTTGATCCTGAAGCTCTGCGGCTGGATTTTCAGACAAAATACTTAAGAAAAAGCTATAGATGTACCGTTTCGACTCTGAATTTTCTAAAGCTATGTATGTGACTGATTTAATCTTCCCAAAAGCTACGTATGTGACTAATTTAGTCCTCCCTAAAGTTTACCAGGTCAGTCATGCTCATAAACAAAGCAAAAGATAAATATGATTTTGCTCACAGAAATGAAATTTACGCTAAGGGCAAGGTAACGAAAAGAAAGTCTTTTTCCTTTGTCATGCAATTACCTTTGTCATTTCTCTTCCTGTCTGTCTAGTCGTCCTTTTGTCTTGTAATTAACGGCGTCATTTTAATCTCGTCTTTAGAAATAACTCTTATACATCTACATTCTTTCTTTTTCTCATGTAATCCGTTGGTTCCAATTACCATCTTCGTCTCGTCTTTCCATTTTTTTCCCCTCCTCTTCATTTTTAACCTTCTCCAGTCACCTTCTCACGGAGAAGGATCTGCTTTATATCCTTGAGGATAGGTAACGGTGTAAAAAAGGGTCCAAAGTGAGCTGTTTTCTCACGAAAAGGATTCCTCCGTAACTGCACCTTCTAATATGCGATCATAAAGGGAGCTGTCTTCAGGTTATGAAGAGAAGGCGTTCACCAGTTTCTCACACTGTGAAGATTCAAGGTGAATTGAACATCTCTCTCTCTCTCTCTCTCTCTCTCTCTCTCTCTCTCTCTCTCTCTCTCTCTTGAATATTGCAATATGATATGGTACCCACACTATCAAAAGGATATTGCACAAATAGAGAGTGTACAAAGGTCCTTTACAGCTAGAATAGAAGAAGTTAAGGACCTAGACTACTGGGAAAGGACTACAATTCTTAAAATATATAGTCTAAGAAAGGAGAAGAGAACGCTACATGATAATTCAGGCATGGAAACAGATAGAAGGAATAGCAGAAAATATCATGGAACTAAAAATATCAGAAAGAGCAAGCAGAGGTAGATTAATAGTGCCCCCAAAAACTATACCAGGAAAAATAAGGAAAGCCCAAACACCAGGACATTAATCCACTACGCACCAGCATCGATAATGCAGCGTCTATTCAATGCGTTGCCAGCTCATCTGAGGAATATATCAGGAGTGAGCGTAGATGTGTTTAAGAATAAGCTCGACAAATATCTAAACTGCATCCCAGACCATCCAAGATTGGAAGATGCAAAAATATACGGAAGATGTACTAGCAACTCTCTGGTAGACACTAGAGGTGCCTCACACTGAGGGACCTGGGGCAACCCGAAACAAGATGTAAGGTCTGTAAGGTAAGGTCTTCTTTATGTCTGTGTGGCAAGCTCGATTTCTGTGAAACATTTATCTCTCTCTCTCTTTCTCTCTGATAAGCCTCTGTTTGTCTGTGAGACATCTGTCTTTCTCTTTCTCTATCTCTCCTTGTATGTCCTGCTCTTTTTGTCAGCTTGGTAATTTCCTCTTTCATTCTCAGTCTTTTTTATTTTTTTTGGCAAGCTTCGAGGTCTGTGCGCCATTCTCTCTCTCTCTTTCTCTCTCTCTGAAAATTTAATAAAACATCTTCGGTAGCTTTTTTTACATATACCTCCCCCACCCCCGTCTCTCTCTCTCTCTCTCTCTCTCTCTCTCTCTCTCTCTCTCTCTCTCCCTTTCTTTCTCAGCACAATTTAGTATAACATTATCTTATATATCTTTTTTTACATAAACCCCCCACTCTCTCTCTCTCTCTCTCTCTCTCTCTCTCTCTCTCTCTCTCTCTCTCTCTCTGATAAGCTTCTGTTTGTCTGTGAAACATCTGTCTTTCTCTCTCCATCTGTCCTTGTTTGCCTAGCAAGTGTTTCGTTCAAAAACTTCGATTTCTCTCTCTCTCTCTCTCTCTCTTCTCTCTCTCTCTGTGATGACCTGTCTGTTAAAACGGCCATCGCACTTTCATCAGTTGTTTGTTTCTCCGATGAACAAACGAGTTATTCAAATTAGGACCGGGGGGCTGCGTCTATGATCGAATGGAGCTCTCTTCTTGCATTGTGATCTTCGGTATATAAATTGCTAGGCTGTCCGATTGCTAATTACGCTTAAGTGCTCCTTCGCTGTACCTTGAAGAGCCAATTATGATGGGAAAAAGAATAGGAGATGTAAGAGGGTCCTTGAGTGGATGATTACGGTTCCTTTTTTTTTTTTTTTTTTCCCAGAATGTTTTGAATGCTTTATGAGATCTTTTGTAACTTTTTATTTTTGCCGTCTTCATCAGATGCTGTTTAGTGATGTTGCGAATGCAGTGTATATATCGGTGACGTTACGAATGTATATGTATGTGTATGTGTATGCATTTGCAAGTGCTCATTCACAACACAACCCATATATAAAATAATATATATATATATATATATATATATATATATATAATATATATATATATATTATATATATATATATGTATGTATGTATGTATGGATGTATTTATGTATGTATATACATATATACATATATATGTATGTATGTATATACATATATATGTATATGTGTAGATATATATATATATATAATATATATATATATATAGATATATATATATATATATATATATATATATTTAGAAAAGTAAGTTACGTAGGTCCCCTTTATCTGCTCCCGAGAAAATCAATAATAATAATAATAATAATAATAATAATAATAATAATAATAATAATAATAATAATAATTAATAATAATAATAATAATAATAATAATGCTAGAAATTCCCAGCGTATAAAAATCGCCTCAAAGGAAGACCGTCGATCCAACTTAATGTATTTTAGTTTAGTTAGACTTTTGGTTAAAAAAAATCCTGAGCCCGTTGCACAACTGCTCTCTATGACAGTGCTGGGAAATGCCTTTTCAATTTTGCATCACTTTTGTCCCTATTATAAGTGGATATTTTTTTCATAATCTTGAAATATCTTTTCAAGTTTTAAGTTTATACATTTCATTCCTTGTTTTCTTTCAAAAGAGTCTAATCTGCTTTGACCACAATATTAGGGGGAGATGTAATATAATAGATAAATATTATTTGAAAGACTAAGGAAAAATCAAAAAGAAAATTTGGCAATACGTAACAGAATACGCGAGAATAAAGAACGTGTATTTGTATATAACATACACATGTCTGATTGTTTATTTAGTTTAGTAAAGCTGAGTTATGAAGTAATGAAATGAGAACACTTCGATGGAACTTCAAGCCTGTAAAGTCTAGATATACTAAATATGTCAAGATTCTTAAAAGAAATGATCAAAGAAACGAATTTTGTTTTAAAAATATTGAACTTCTTGACTCATCTAAATTCAAATTCTTTTAATTTTTTTACAGTTGTCTCTAATAATTTTACAATTAGGCAATCAATTTTCCTTGTAATAATTTACAATCGCCAGAGGTCGTGAACCTTAGATCACAGTTCCTAGCCTTTGAAGGAGAATAATTGCTCTATGAAAACATCACAATAATTTCTTCCCACACGTGACAAACTTCTCTGTACTTAAAAGGGGAGTTGGCGGATGTTTTACCATACAATTAAGGTCACCCTTCTAAATTAACCTCGATGATATGTATCAAAACATGGAACCAACATATCACCACATAAATCACCGCGAAGGGGAGTTTTTACGTAACGACAACGGCCGGATTCTTCTTAGGTAATCCCTTTGTTTTGGGGTGGTACCGTAATGAGGATTCTTATCTGGAGGGCGCTCGCTATCTTTCTGCTCGTCTTTTGGCGCGAAGAAGAAGAGGGAACGACGATTGCCGTATCTTTATTAATGTTGTCGATGGCCCTGAATGTGGCCTTTTTTTCTTAATTCTACCTCCATCAATTAGCTGTCTGACGTCATCAATCAAGTACCATAAAACGGATGTAGTTAACTGCAACGGACGCCGTTTGCGTTGACAGCGTTGTCTAATCTCGAAGATTTGTAGGCTTTAGAACACCAAAGACCAAACTAGGTAAATAAAGTCACCCCAGGGTAATTCAAGATTAATGCTTTTCGCGTAAAATGTGAATGTTACAAGAAACATGCAAACTGTCAAAGAAGGGCAATATATAGTAATGTTTTGATCGTTTATGGAATTTTGAATTTTTACAACAAATCCTCAAAATGGACTTTATTTCGGAGATTTTTATGAAAACGATAATTGACACTATCTAAGAATTTAACGAAGTGAACTCTAAATCCGGCTTTAAATTTTGATTACAAGCAAACTGGCATGTAATTATTACGATATTCAAGTAAATGTCAGCACATACAGATAGAGGATATTCACTCCTATGTGTAAATACTCTCTCTCTCTCTTACACACACACACACGCACACACACACACACACACAAATATATATATGTAGTATAATAATTAGTTATATATTATGCTAATAATATATTTCAATATATAATATTATAGATTATTATATATTTCCAGCCTTAACAGGAAGGTAAATTTTCCAGCATTTACTAAAGCTCTCTTTGCAACAAAATTCTGGTTATCAAATTCTCATTTCTGAAGATAACTACCTTAATCGGTGATGACATACACTTGCAACTAAATTACCGTACTTTGAAATAAACGATTCACGGATGACCATGGCTTTAGCATGGGAAATGCTCGTCTAAACTATAATGGGCCGCTCGAGAAGCAGGAAGCCTTGCTTTCAAAAGGCCGCGTTATTCAGCAATAACAATAACAACAGTAACATTGAAAAAAAGCAAATGCTTTCTGACTCGCACTGTAAAAATTTTTCATCCTCAAGTAAATGCTCATTTATATTTATCGTAAATGACCAACAGTGTTCATTTTAAAGAACATATTCCACTTGCTATAAGTATCTTTGAAGCCGACTTTAAGCGTTCATTTACATTCAGTATAAGTACTCATTTACTCTTTCAATTGCGGGGACGTAAGAAATATAGCTTATAGTAAATGCTAAACAACTATCTGACTATATTTAGCTTTCAAGGAATCGAAGCCACAAAATTGTACACACACACACACAGTACATATAATGTTATATATATATATATATATATATATATATATATATATATATATATATATATATATATATATGTGTGTGTGTGTGTGTGTGTGTGTGTGTGTGTGTGTGTTGCACGCCGACACGCCATTTTCCTTTTCCCCTTAGAGGGCGTGGCTTCAGGAGGTGTTACCCTACTGGTTTTTAAATAAGTATCCAGAGATGAAGGTTGCCAGTCCTTACCCCCTGCTCCACCGGTGTCCAACGGGTTCACTGGACGGCGCCTGATGTATGTTTGGTGTTCACCAATCCAGTTAATGACCAGACACAACATTGCTTAACTTCCAGCTGAAGAAAGACCCGCCAAAAAGGAGTTCTGAATCTGAGTCAGACCTGATGTAACACACCCCCCTACCCCACCCCCCCGCCCGCAATCAATTAACTTAACGTTTTCCCTTTTCCCTCGTTCCCCAAAGAGAACAAGTACATTCATGCTGCATCTAATAATTTTTTTGACTATTTCTCATTCAGCAGACATTTCGATGAATCGTTTCGCTAAGAGAGATACGATTTACTTGTAATGAGACGAATTTACGCCCAGGTTATTAGGATTCATTGGTTATTAAAGGAAACCGTTAGAAACTTAACAGTTGTGACAAGGGCAGCAAGCACTCTGGTGTCAATGGAAGTGCCATTTTACCTGATTCACCATTCGTAGTCCACTCTTTATTGAGGAGTCTTCTTCTATACATATATTAGTTGTATATATGTGTATATGTTATATATACATATATATATATATATATGTATATGTATAGGTATAATGTATATATACACACACACACACACACACACACATATATATATATATATTGTTCGCCCAGTTTCTCCTTCGAAAAGACAATCGATTTAGAGTTGGGTCCCCTAACCATTCGAGTGCATTGCATGCTCTAGCAGGAAGAATTGGAGCTCCACACGCCAGCACGAAGTTTTGTAGAGCGTAAATTGCTAAGTAAATTCACGCACTACATACGAGGGCAAACAATGCAACAGCTGTTAGTAACTACGTGAACGTTTTCAACCAGCAAAGGAATAAACTTCAGAGTTTTACAGCCCACAACAATCGCGTTATAAACCACTCCCATGATGCATCCACGTGGATATGGGTGTGTTTTAATGATCTGCATTGAAAAACGGTGTTTTTCTCGCGGAAAGCTTGCATGTGCGCACACCACACACGCACACGCGCAGCGCACACACACACACACACACACACTTATTCAGATGAACGGAAAGTAAGAATGCATTGGTTCAAGATGCACGAGATTTTAATGAGACCTCAAAATTTTTTTATGAAAAGTTATCAGGTGCTCTAGACATTTAAATATTATTGTAGAACTAAATGCTATGGAATCCGCCCACCGCACCCACCCACTCTCTCCTCTCTCAGTCTTCCTCCTCTCTCATCTCGTCTCTCTCTCTCTCCTGCCTATTTGCCGTATGAATATGTACTTTCACCGCCTAATTATTTCTATTACGTCATTTTGTCCAAATTTTAAAACTAAACAGAACCTTTGCTCTTTACTCTCTAACGGAATGGGTCAATGGCTGTTGACACGGGCAAAGTCATATTTCGACAGTTAATCATTGTCTCATATTCACGATTTATCTTAAAGTCAGTTTTTTCAAAGAGGGAGGGGGGAAGAAAGGCTAAATTCTATTGTCTGTTTTTTTGCACAATACTGGTGTTTGTTTACCTTACTTTGCGTCCTTGCTTTGTGGTTCGTAGTAAATGAATACTTGCATGCGTGTCTGCAAAGGTTTGTTTGTATACGTGTTTTCCAAGGCCTCGTGTTTATGTAAATATGTGCATGTGTTCATGACTTTCAGCATATAAAGTTCGCATGATGAATATTCTAAATCTCCACGCACACACGAAAGACGTCTTTATTTATTACGAAAGCGACTGTTGGTTTCATTTAGCTGAGACATTACAGTAACAAGTTTTCGCAAAGCTTTGCGTGGTGTTTCTTTAATATTAGATTAACTTCTCTGCTAAATCGGTCTTTTACGCAGCAGATGGTTTCTTGGAAGTGTTAATGTTGCAAATAATTGGGTATCCTTACTAAACTATGCCGTGGTTAGAACTTTATGCTAAATATCAAATTTTTTCTTCCAAAAATCATTATGCATCGAATGATTTGTCTAGCAAATCAGTTAAATATCTGATTAATTTCCTACTTACTGAGAAAAAAAACAACAGCAT
>NC_087217.1:59989139-60029139 GCF_015104395.2 Macrobrachium nipponense | reverse complement strand
AGAGCAATGTATTAAAGTGAAGTAGTTGAATGAAATAGATAGTAAGGCAGATGAAAGTAGTTTTTGTTATTTTTTTTCTATTGCTCTGGGAAGCTGTGTTTTAATTATTTTGTGGAGCTCTTCCATTCCTTTTCAATTTCAGAGGTTCAAATTTACTTCTCACATTTAACAACTGTCGAAATTCTTGAATAACCACAAATGACTGTCCGAGTATCTCCCATGAATAGTTGTTTTAAATGAGGATTTTGTTCGAATACGTGGATTTTCCAAACGGATTATTGCAATCAGCTAATGTGGGGTCTAAGATGACTGTCCCCCCCTTCTTTACGCGTTTTCAGTAGCTCCTATGTGATGTCTGGTAGACGTATTTAACAAGGATTATTGCTTTCGTTTCTTGTACCAGAACCTTTATAAAAAAAATCAATATCTAATAATTATAGATATTTTTCTACGATATGTTTAGTTTAACGTAATAAATTAAACTCTTGCTGGGATTATACAGCATATGCCAGGGGCATATATTCAACAATGATGTTGGTTTTCACACACACACACACATACAATATATATATATATATCATATATATATATATATATATATATAATTATGAATAACTTGATCGCGAAATATATAAAACGTGATGCTATGCATAAATAAAGATAATGTTAAGGAGGAAATCTTTTAATTTTCCTCGGTGGTATTACCTATATATATATATATATATATATATAATATAATATATATATATATATATATATAATATATATGGTACCGGTATATATATATATAATATATATATATATATATCATATATATATATATATATATATCGGAGGGTTATTGGTATGATCATTAGTATTGTCAGTATTTCAAAGATGTAACAACTGATTCTTCAACAATGTCTGAATTTGCTAACTTAGGATTAATAACACAGAGTAACAAATTTACTTTAAATTATGAAAGGAATATTTAAGTGGTATTAAGTATATTATGTGAAGACAGACCTGCAGTATTCTACTGATAGAAAAATATTTCAGTAAATATTCAGTAAAGCTATCAGGACTGCAAAATGAGGTGAGCACGAGACTCAATTATAAATATATATATATATATATATATATAATATATATATATAATAAATATATATATGTGTGTGTGTGTGTGTGTGTGTGTGTGTGTGTGTATATATATATATATATATATATATATATATATATATATATATATATATACACACACACACACACACACACACACACACACACACATATAATATATATATATATATATATATATATATATATATATATAATGAATAACTTGATCGCAAAATACATAAAAAAGTGATGCTATGCATAAATAAAGGTAATGTTTAAGGAGGAAATCTTTTATTTTCCTCGGTGGCATTACCTTTATATATATAACTATATATATTGAGGCTCGTGCTCACCTCATTTTGCAGTCCTGATAGCTTTACTGAAATATTTTTCCTATCAGTAGAATACAGCAGGTCTGTCATTCACATAATATACTTAAATACCACTTACTTTCTCTCTCATGTCTGAATATTCCTTTCATAATTTAGAAAGTAAATTTGTTACTCTGTGTTATTAATCCTAAGTAGCAAATTCAGACATTGTTGAAGAATCAGTTGTTACATCTTTGAAATGCTGACAATACTAATGATCATACCAATAACCCTCCGGTATGTGAAATGAAAAAAAAACATATTTTTAAAAAGCACATAATATCTTAAATAGATCTACACTACGATGTCGAGCTGAATCACCCATTATCTTTTATTCGTAGAATGACAGTGACACCAATTTATTGTCGAGTTTAGCCTTACGATTTCACAGGTGTCGTTTTCTTTTTAAAGTTCCGCTTTAGAAAGAAAATTTGAATGCATAGACTTCGTAAAAGTCTTCCTAAAATATTTATTTTAAATGTGTGTGTTAGAGTACATACTTTATAAAACAAAGAAGAATCATTAGTGGGATAAGGCTTTGAACATGACATATTATTAAAACACTGCATAAAACCAAATGTCAAGATAAAATTAACAGAGGGTGGCGTGAAGTTGGTAGAAGTGTCAAGCGTTTTTGTTTTTATCTCATTCTACCTAGTAGTTTGTAATACCGTATTGAGTTCATGGAAATATCCGAATAAAATGATCTGCTCTACCTGGCATTGGAGATTTTTGCAGAGCCTTTTATCGTGGCTACCTAACGACCACGCTTTTATTGATTAGTAGGGTTTACTTCCCTGCTAAATTTGTAACAGTTGTAATAATATTAGAATGGTTTTTTAACAGTATTGTCACAACGCCTTTTTTGGAGCTATTTTTCTGGAAGCTTTTAAACAACAAAGTTTTTCCTTCTCTACTTTTTTCCTTTTATTTCTAATTTTTTATAACCGAACCGACGGGCACCGGTCCGGTACCCGATAGTTCCCAAACTAAAATTCTGCAAGTACTCCAGAGTCCTTGGACGCTTTCTAGCCCATGGCTCCCCGTACCCTCCCTGAATCCTGTTAATGTAAACATTTGAAGTGTTGGACTGAAGGTCCGAAGGATGGAATTCGGAAACATTGGCCTTACTAGTTGATGACATTTGTTGAAAGTATAGTAAGTTTTAGAAGTTGTATATGTTTTAGTGTATGGCTTTAGTTGATCATATATGAAATATCATGTCCAAGGAGGTTTTAGTATATGCACTGGGAGGCCTAAACCTGATATTAGCCTATAGTAAGGTGGCGTTGTAGGGAGGGACATTTTCATTAGGTACTTGGTACATACTAATATCATTTTATCATTACTTGATGTTATGGTAGTCTCTTTTACAACTTACTCATTATATTTTACTTATGGGTGGCTGGCCCCCTGGCCAAAACGATCTTTCATAACTTTGGATGATCAGAATGCTGGGGAGAGAGTAAAATGGCCTTTACTGATGTACAGTCCTGTTCAAGTGCAGGATTGTCATCAGTTTATCACTTTCATTCCATTTCTCATTTTTCCATCTAGCCATGCTTTCATTTCAGCGCTGAATGATCTTATAGGGTCCAGTGCTTGGGCTATGCCCTAAATTCCATAATCCATCCATCCATCCACTTATGGGTGGCTGCCCCCTGCTGTGGTGTTTGCAACTCACCAACAGCAAATTAAAAAAAAAAAATCTACCTACCCTACCTAGCCATTATACCAAGTGTACTAGAATGTATGGTAGCAGATTCTAAGGTGGGTGGGGTAATGATTTGCTACGTAGGTTTATAGGTTTATATAATATTACCACCTTGGTACTCCTTGTGGGAAACAAAAATAAAGGCTTCCATACACTACCTATGAACAATTTTATTATCATCAAAGGTATGTAAAAGAAATGACATTCACTTTATAAAATACACATCTAGCACTGGTCACAGTACCACCTACTGAGCTCAACATTATCCTTAACCTACAATGACCCCAGACAAAATCAAGTACATTACAGCACCTCTCAGAAAAAAATACTCTTGAGGCAGTACCAAGGACATTGTTTCTCTTAAGTTAGGCTACCACCTGACCACTTAATTTCCCAGACACAAGACTTGGCTTACCTTAGCCTACATTTCCAGACATCCTAAAAACCACCAATTCTCACTACTGCACCTTTACCTTGGCAAACTTTTTCGGTAATTTAGGCAATAACTCTGCATGGACTGCAAGGAACGTTCCCAAGGAATGTTCCTACGAATATGACAGCCACTAGCGATTGGGGCATCAAATGTATTTTGCTGTGTTTAGTACTAGCCCCTGGGGGTTACAGTCGACCCCCCAAACATAATGGCAGATTCTTAATAAGCAACCCAAATACTAAAGGAAACTAATTTCCAAAGAAATACCCGACTCAGAGTTATTACCTAGATCTACCACATTTAATCACCCTTGACACCTTTTGACAAGTATCCTAGGTATAATATACTCTTGATGCTTTCATTCTTCGGCACTTCAGCAGTCCTGCTGCACATGGCGTGGTTCTCCCCAGACGAATATTAGGAGTCCCACACTTCTCACAAACAAGGGATGGGACTCAAATTCACCGTTAGCCTTGATCGGGAACATCACCCTTCAGATTCGCATTCCACTCCAGAACTTGTTGCCCTAGAGGAAAAGTGAAACTTAGGTTCTCCTACAAATAAATTTAACAGCACAAGGTGGCCTTACATTGGGCCTGCCTTTAATAACAACGATTAAAGGTCATAAAAATTGCTGTCATGACTGCTTCCCCCTTTTAAATATCTTTACACTTGCTTAAACTCATTTTCTTACTGCCTATTATTATGGCATAAATTATGCAATGCTACAAGTACCCCAGGTAGTTAGTGTCCTTGTGTCTGGGACGAACGAAAAAGGACGCTTCGCTAGGCATCTTTTTTTGTCAGTCAGCTTGCTACCTCTCAGGTGCCACATTTCAGGGTAAATTGGTGGACAACACTCCATGATTTTTGGTTACATAAGCGAGCATCGTGTAAGGCTTCCACTCGGTGTATAGCCTGCAACACACCCAGGCACTACAGCATGTGTGATAACATTGTATGAATTGGCTTACTAGCTTAGTTCTTTGTTGGCCACAGCACATCTTATGAGGCTAATAGTCCTTGACAGTATACTTGAGTATTGGTTGCATGTTATTCCTAGCCATTAACTTAAAGTGCTCAAGATTAAGTTAAAGTGACACATGGTTAGCTTTGCTACCTCTGTCCATTGTATGTTATAATTTTTTAATATTCTTACGCCTAACCTAATCAAACTTGGGTAATAACATCTGCCGTTCCACAATTGGCCTTATTCCATGTCAAAGGCAAGGGCACAGCAAAGTTCAGTAATACTCTACTTTTAACTTATCAGTTTCTCATTAAATAAATGTTCCATATACTTTTTGTACTGTTTGCTTTTTGTATATTTGACCATTATTGCTGGTACAAACCACTGGTTTTTATGTTTCTAGCCCCATATATATAGAACATTCTCAAGATCCCCATATTATATACAGTAGTACCTCGTATTTCGAACTTAATCAGTTCCAGAAGGCTGTTCGAAGTACGATTTGTTCGAAATATGAAACAAATATCCCCATAAGAAATAAAGGGAATCAGGATAATTCGTTCCACCCAACCCAAAACGTCCCCCTTTTCACATTTTTTCTATTATTAATGTGCTCAAAAGTTAAATCAAGAGGTAAAGTAATGAAACGGTACGTTATATGAAGTAAACTTTTCTAAATTATATTTTTTCTCTGTACGATTTACAAACTGTTTGGTAAACATGGCGCCGGCCGGCTGGGGGATGGAGGGAGGAGAGACGGGAACCCTTTTGAGCAAACTGAATTGATTGCAGTATGCAAAGGTTGATGACAAAATACATTCTATTCATATTAGGTACAAAGATAATTAAAGGAATTGATGGTGTGTGTGTGTGTGTACGATTGCGTCTGAGAGAGAGAGAGAGAGAGAGAGAGAGAGAGAGAGAGAGAGAGAGAGAGAGATGAGAGAGAGACAAAGAGAGGAGAGAGAGTTGAGGAAGAGAGAGAGAGAGAGAGAGTGAGAGTAATCAGCGTGTTTACACTTGGTTCTTAAGTGCACGAAATAGATTAATTATGCCACAATACATCAACTTACTGTTGGCAAACAGCAGACTTTTAAAACAAGCATGAGGATTTTACAAACAGATAAGTAATAAGTAAAGAATGCAAGAAAAGGAAAGAGAAAAATAAAATAACTTTTCACAAGGAAGCCGTTTAAACAAACAATCGAAGGCATGCAGAAGCTGAAAGCGGCGCGGTTTGTTTTTATTACAGAGCTGAGTTACTTTTACATTAGTAAAAATATTGTAAAAAGCAATTATCACTAGATTGGTATTTTACCGTAACAAAAATAAAAGTGATTTGGGCAGATCGAGTGTAAGTGAAAGAAATGGGGGAATAATCATCCCAGCTAATAAGTCAATGGTAAGCAGAGCCGTTTCTTTCTCTCTCTCTCTCTCTCTTGCGCGCGCGCACATCAAACACTGACTCGAGCAAGCGTTTTTTTTTACCGTGTTGCATTTGTTTTCATGTTTTATCATTGTTAAATATAATTTTTTATGTGAATTGGTACTGCTTTTACGTACATATTATATAGTACAGATTTTAGTGCCTCTTCTTCTCTCCTCAACAATACCGCGACACACGATAACTTAAAATCATTCATTCGTTATTCTTAAAAAATATAAACACTACCTCTCTCTACATCAAGTTAGCTGTGTATCACCGCAATTTTGTTAATCATTTGTGCTAAGTTTTATTGTGAAAAGCTTTGTTCTTTCATTTACTATTTTGTTAATATTGTTCAACTCAAGGTCCAAAGAGTATAGGAGGTCTTGTCAGCACTGACCCAAAATAAGCTTCTGCCAGGTCGAGAGCGTGACGTCAACTCAACCTCGCCCTAGGCTACCACGAGGATGGTCCAATGGACAACAGCGAATACTATACGTGTTTGCGGATGCTCTTCTGACCTTGGCCTAGGCCTCATCTTGAGCAGGACATTCATTGAATGACTCATTAACTTAGTCTAGGGTTCTATGTCCTTGATGATTGAATCTGAAGACACAATATATTTGATGTGTTTTAATAGAGACTAAACACTGTTCTGCATTGAAGTCTCCAGATATATAGATAACTACTTACTGAAGAGCAAGCAGCATTGAAGTCTCCAGAAATATGGACAACTACTTAACCCTTATTAGACAGGTAAATATATCAATATGCAGCTAATCAAGCTGGGTAAACTTTGAGGTGGGCCAGTTTACGAAACAATTCATCAATGGAAAGAGGAAGATATGCAGGAATACGGATAACTACTTACTAGGGAGTAGCATTGAAGTCTCCATGAATATTGATAACTATGTACTTACTGGAGGCAATATTGAATTCTCCATGAATATAAATAACTACTTAATGGAGAGAAGCATTGAAGTCTCGAGGAATATAGAACACTACTTACTGGAGAGAACCATTGAAGTCTCCAGGAATATGGATAACTACATACTGGAGGCAGCAATGAAGTCTCCATGAATATGGATAACAACTTACTGGAGAGAAGCAGTGAAGTCTCAATGAATGTAGATAACTACTTACAGGAAAGAAAAAGGCATTGAAGTCTAGGAATATGGATAACTACTTACTGGAGAGAAGCAGTGAAGTCTCCAGGAATATGGATAACTGCTTACTGGAGGTAGCATTAAATTCTCCAGGAATATGGATAACTACTTACTGGAGAGAAGCATTGAAGTCTCCAGGAATATGGATAACTACTTACTGGAGAGTGGCATTAAGGTCTCCATTAATGTAGATAGCTACTTACAGGAGAGAAACACCGAAGCCTCCAGGAATACAGATAACTACTTACTGGAGGGAAGCATTGAAGTCCCCAGGAATATGGATAACTACTTACTGGAGAACAGCACTGAAGTCTCCATGAATGTAGATAGCTACTTACAGGAGAGAAGCATTGAAGTCTCCAGGAATATGGAAAACTACTTACTGGAGAGGAGCATTGAAGTCTCCATGAATGTAGATAACTACTTACTGAGAAGCATTGAAGTCTCCAGGAATATGGATAACTATTTACTGGAGAGAACATTGAAGTCCCCATGAATGTAGATAACTACTTGAGGAGAAGCATTGAAGTCTCCAGGAATATGGATAACTACTTACTGGAGAGAGCATTGAAGTCTCCAGGGATATAGATAACTACTTACTGAAGACAGCATTGTAGTCTCCAGAAACACAGATAACTACTGACTAAAGGCAGCATTGAAGTCTCCAGGGATATGGATAACTACTTACTGGAGGTAGCATTGAAGTCTCCAGGATCACAGATAACTACTTACTGGAGACAGCATTCAATTCTCCATGAATATGGATAACTACTTACTGGAGGCAGCATTGAAGTCTCCAGGGATATGGATAACTACTTACTGAAGACACATTGGAGTCTCCAGATGTATAGATAACTACTTACTGGAGGCAGCATTGAAGTCACCAGGGATGTAGATAACTAATTACTGGAGGAAGCATTGGAGTCTCCAGGAATATGGATAACTACTTACTGCAGGCAGCATTGAAGTCTCCAGGAATATAGATAACTATTTACTGGAGGCAGCATTGAAGTCTCCATGTCACAGATAACTATAGTAGAGACAGCATTGACATCTCCAGGTCACAGATATGTATGTAGTGGAGGCAGCATTGAAGTCTCCAGGGATGTAGATAATTACTTAGTGGAGGCAGCATTGGAGTCTCCAGGTCACAGATAACCACTTAGTGGAGGCAGCATTGAAGTCTCCAGGGATGTAGATAACTACTTAGTGGAGGCAGCATTGAAATCTCCAAGACACAGATAACTAACTTAGGTGGGAGACAGCATTGAAGCTCAGGGATGGTAGTAAACTACTTAGTGGAGCAGGATTGAAGTCTCAGGTCACAGGGATAAACTAAATACTGTGCAGCATGGACAAGTCTCCAGGTTCACCAGCCTAACTACTTAGTGGAGGCAGCATTGTAGTTCTCCATGGATGTAGATAACTACTTAGTGGAGGACAGCATTGAATTCTCCAGGAAACAGATATGTATGTAGTGGAAGCAGTATAGCTCCAGGGATTGTAAGATAACTACTTAGGTGGAGGCAGCATTGGATTCTCCAGGTCACAGAATAACTACTTAGTGGAGGCAGCATTGGAGTCTCCAGGGTCACCAGATAACCTATTTAGTGGGGAGGCAGCCATTGGAGTCTCCAGGTCACAGATACTAGTTAATGGAGCCAGCAATTGAAGTCCTCAGGTCAGGCAGATTAAACCTTAAATTAGGGAGGCAGCATTGAGTCTCAGGGATGTAGATAACTACTAGCGAATGGCAGCATGGAGTTCCAGAATGGTAGGATAACTACTTAGGTGGAAGGCCGATTGAAGTCTCCAGGGATGTAGATTAACACTTACGTGGGACGGCAGATGGAAAGTCTCCAAGGATGTTAGATAACTACTTAGTTGGAAGGAAGGTTGGAGTCTCCAGCAGGTCACAGATAATACTTAGTGGAGGAGCAATTGGTAGTCTCCAAAGGGTGTAGATTAATCTTAACTGTGTTGGGAGACCAGGCCATTGGAGTCCTCAGGACACAGATAATGGTTGGTTAGTGGAGGCAAGCCATTGAAGTCAGTGGAGGCAGCCATGGAGTCTCCAGTCACAATAACAGTTGGAGGCCGCTTGGGAGTCTACAGGTCACCAGATAACTACTTAGTGGAGGCGCATTGGGTTCGCCAAGTCACGATAACCAACTTAGGTGGAGACAGCATTGGAGTCTCCAGGTCACAGATAACTACTTAGTGGAGGCAGCATTGACACACCTTAAGTCTTCCAGGTCACAGATAAAACTACTTAGGAAAGTGCAGGCATGCCAAGCCTCCAGCATCAGAAACTAACTTAGTGGAGGCAGCTTGGAGTCTCCAAAGGTCAGATAACTACTTAGTGGCAGGCAGCATTGAGTCTCCCGGGAGGTCCTGGTAGATAACTACTTAGTGGAGGAGCATGGAGTCTCCAGTCACAGATTGGAAGTCTACCTTAGTGGAATTTGGCAGCATTGGAAGTCTCCAGTTCAACCAGATAACTACCTTAGTGGAGGCAGCATTGGAAGTCTCCAGGTCCACAGATAACTACTAGTTGAAGCATTGCTTGGAGTGGAAAGTCTCCAGGTCAACAGATTAAATACTAATTAAGTGGAGGCAGCATTGAAGTCTCCAGGGATGGTAGTATAAAAGCTACTTCCAGTGGAGGCAGCATTGAAGTCTTCCAGTCACAGATACACTTTAGTGGAGGCAGCAATTGAAGTCTTCCAGGTCACAGCCTAACTACTTAGTGATGCAGCATTGGAGTCTCCAGGGTCACAGATAACTACTTAGGGAGGCAGCATTGAAGTCTCCAGGTCACAGATAACTATTAGTGGAGGCGCATTGAAGTCTCGGAGGGCAGCAGATAACTACTTTAGTGGAGGCAGCATTGAAGTCTCCAGGGATGTAGATAACCTACTTAGTGGAGGCAGCATTGGAGTCTCCAGGTCACAGATAACTACTTAGTGGAGGCACATTGAAGTCTCCAGGTCAAACAGATAACTCTTAGTTGGGAGGCAAGCATTGAAAGTCTCCAGGTCACAGATAACTACTTAGTTGGGAGGCCAGCAGCCTTTGGAGTCTCAGTCAACAAGGGATGTAGATAACTACTTAGTGGAGGCAGCCCCATGACGTCTCCAGGTCAATCAAGATAACTACTTAGTGGAGGCAGCATTGAAAGGTCTCAGGTCTTAACCAGATAACTACTTAGTGAGGCAGCTTGAAGTCTCCAGGTTATGTAGATAAACTACTTAGTGGAGGCAGCATTGAAGTCTCCTGGGTGTTAGATAACTACTTAGTGGGAGGCAGCTTTACTGGAGAATGGGCAGCAAGGAGTCTCATGATCCAACAAAAATACTTAGTGGAGGGCAGCGATTGAAGTCTCCAGGCACAGATAAACTACTTAGTGGAGGGCAGCAGAGTCTCCAGGGTCACAGATAACTACTTTAAGTGGAGGCAGCTTGGAGTCTCCAGTAGATAACTACTTAGTGGAGGCGGATCCGCATCTTGAAGTCTCCAGGTCACTTAGAGAACTACTTTAGTGATGCAGCATTGGAGTCCCCGGTACAGATAAACTATTTAGTGGGAGGCAGCATTGAATTCTCCAGGTCACAGATAACTATTAGTGGAGGCAGCATTTTCAAGAATCTCCAGGGTCCAGTCAGATAACTACTTAGTGGAGGCAGCATTGGAGTCTCCAGTCACAGATAACTACTTTAGTGGAGGCAGCATTGGAGTCTCCAGGTCACAGAATAACTTTTTAGTGGTAGGCACATTGGAAAGTCTCCAGGTCACAGATAACTACTTAGTGAGGCCAGCAGCCTTGGAGTCTCCCATGGGGATCCAGTAAGAAAAAACTACTTAGTGGAGTGGCAGCAACTGATGTCTCCAGGCGGATTAAGATAATAACTACTTGTGGGGAGGCAGCAGGTCTTCCAGGGAATAGTAACTCTTGTAGGCGGCATTGGAATCCCCAGTCACAGATAACTACTTAGTGGAGGGGCAGCATTGAAAGTCTCATTGGAATCACAGATAACTACTTAGTTGGAGGCAGCTTGGACGTCTCCAAGTCACAGATAACTACTTAGGTGGAGGCAGCATTAAGGAGTCTCCAAGTCACAGATAACTACTTTAGTGGATGGCAGCATTGGAGTCCTCCAGGTACAGATAACTACTTAGTGTGGCAGGCATTGGAGTCTCCAGGTCACAGATAACTACTTAGTGAGGCAGCAGGTTGAAGTCTCCAGGATTAGATAACTACTTAGTGGAGGCAGCATTGAGTCTCATTGTCTCGGGAGTAAAATAACTACTTATTGTGGATGGCAGCATTGAAGTCTCCAGGTCACAGATAACTTAACTTATGGAGGCAGCATTGAAGTCTCCAGGTCACAGATAAAACTACTTAGTGGGAGGCAGCATTGAAGTCTCCAGGTACAGATTAACTACTTATGGAGGCAGCATTGAAGTCCCTCCCCAGGCTCAGATAACTTTTAGGTGGAGGCAGCATTGAAGTCTCCAGGGATGTAGATAACTACTTAGTGGAGGCAGCATTCCGGAGTCTACAGGGTAACAGATAACTACTTAGTGGAGGCAGCATGAAGTCTCCAGGTCACAGATAACTACTTAGTGAGGCAGCATTGCAAGTCTCCAAGTCACAGATAAATACTTAGTGGAGGCAGCATTGAAGTCTCCAGGTCACAGATAACTACTTGTGGAGGCAGCATTGAGTCCTCCAGGGATTGAGTAACTACTTTAGTGGAGGCAGCATTGGAGTCTCCAGGTCACAGAATAAAGTTTTTCTTAATTGTGGACGCAGCAAATTGGGGGAAGTCTCCAGGTCCCAGATAACTACTTAGTGGAGGCAGCATTGAAGTCTCCAGGCCCCGTATTTATCAATAGCTCTGCAAATCCTTAAATCATTAAAACACTCTTAAAGTTATGAAAATTCTTAAGAGAATTTTACGAAGCCTCTTACGCGCTATGAGTACTCATATCCAGGCCAGAGTTTAAGAGTGGTGGAGGGGTCTCCTAAGTACTTAGGAGTTTCTCATAGCGGTAGTCACAGACTGTAAACATGGCAGACGAACAAGAACACCGCGTTCGCCGCCCCGAGGAATTTTCGTCCAAGACTGGATATATTCGATGGTGTATGACGACAGTGAGTTTAAAAAAAAGATATATATAGAGTGATCAAAAAGTGGCCTCCCCATGTATGTTGACTGGACTTGCATCAGAGAAGGCGATTGCCAACCGCACAGAGAGGTTTTCTGCGGTTTCTAACATATTAGTCTCTCTCTCTATCAAAATTAATGGATTAATTAATTTGATCACATATATTGGCGCAGGATTAGACACGAAGGGTCAAGAATGGATTGAAAATGAAAATCCTTAGAGCTTTTTTTGGTTAGTAGCGAGAGAGGAGCACTAGGCCTATAGTACTAGTGCTTCACCTCTTTCATGTCTCATATAATTGTGTGTGTGTGTGTGTATATATATATATATATATATATATATATATATATATATTATATATATATATATATATTATATACTATATATATATATATGTGTGTGTGTGTGTGTGTGTGTGTGTGTGTGTGTGTGAGGTTTTATCTTCCTTTTTCACGAAGATAGATATATGAGGTTATAGTCCACAGGGGAACAGAAAAGCAGAAATTCCTTGTAGCTGTTTACAGTACATTCAAAGTAAAATATAAGAAACAGAAAAATAAAAATAAGCAGTTAGATAAACATTGGTCATTGACATACAGGAAAATCAGTGGCTTGTAATAACCTATTTATTTTAAAAGATTTACAACCAGTTCGAAGGTTTCAAAACCCAAAAATATGTGTTAAAACAATTCATTTAACAATCAAAATATGTTCTTAGCGAAAGGACAACATTGCACAAGTATCGTTGTTCTTAAAGAACGACTTTCATTGTTTCGTAGCGCTTGCCGTTCTTGTTTTTCATTCCTCCGAGATCCTTGGCGGTATTCGTTCAGTCTGCAGTTTCCATATAGTTTTTATGGTACAATTTTTTTTAGACTTTTCACTTTCCCAAAAACCATGTTTTAATTTATATTTTCCCGATTCATAGTTTAATTTTCGTTGAATGAGACTACTTTGCAAGATTCTGTATCGCTAAAAGGTGTATTAAAAAACATTCTGGTATGCATGCAAAGGCTTTTGTTATCGCATCCTAATTTCTATTTCATGAAAGCAGGGAGAGTTCCTATTGTTCTGCTATATTTTTCATAAATGTATACATACTTTTGAGTAAGCAATACTTTAGTTTCACGTTTTATTTGAGGAGCAAAATGAAATAAAAATGAAATCTAGCATCATCTGTGTGGAAGACATTCTCAGACTCGGTTGCCATAAATTTCGGTGTTCTAAATGTCCACTATTTCCTTAAAGATTAGTGTACTACTTTCTCAAGCTTTTGCCTATGTCACTTTTCATGAGATTCTTACCCAAGTTTCTGTAAAAACAAGTTAGCTTCTTGTACATGGGTATATTTTGAAAACATATACTGTCAAGTAGCTCCAGTGCACTACTTATTTTCTCTTCTTGTGCGTTTAAATAAACAATGATTTCTACAAAATATAGTCTCCAAAGGTATATATCCCGTTTGCGAATAATATCATACTGATATCTAGGCAGTATTTGGTATTGTAACTTGCTCTCAATGAGTTCAGTCCAGTGTAAACTACTGTCTCCCTCGTCCTATATGTACACAAAACAATGAACTCGGCTAAGGTTGAGATACTGAACGTCGCCCATATTTATTTCTCCTTAATAGATGGCAGTAACAAGGTCGACTGAGTAGAGTACGTGTTAGTACAGTATGTATATTTGATATTTAATGGCCCTTTCTTTTATTCAATGATAAATAATCTTTCATTTGGAAAAACATTTAATTTTGATTTTGTATATAGCTCACGTGATATGTATTACGTTCCAGAAAAATTGGTCACAAAAAGTGTCTGTTTTCGAGGCTATGTTAAGTACCTGTGTATAGCATAATGCGTTAGCGATGAAAACTAAACAAAACCAAGCCTGATAGCTCTATTCTTCATGCTACCGAATGGTGCATACTAATTTAATTAACATAATCAGAAGTTGGTGCCATGTTCACTACGCTGCTCGGTCAAGTCAATTTCAATTTGAAGATGGAGGAGAGGAATGTTACTAACTGACTTATTGAGATTATTGTTACTAACATACATATTAAATAAAATGGTAACTGAAAGGAAAGAACCACAAGACAGGAATTAAGTGTTGAATTATATTTTTCGTATGTTACTCAAAGATTCTATGGTCACGCACCACCAGAAAGCATGGGCAACTCCATTAAACCCCCAATTATAACCAAATTTCCATTTTTGAATTATTTCTGTGTGCAGGCAATTTTCTTCCACCAATGCTCTTTTAATTTATACTGTGTTTGGTAGGAAAATGTGTCCACAATAATATTGAGTTGTTCATATAAACACAGAAAACTAGGAAATATATCTTTAAAAGAAAACGTAATATTCTAAAGTAATGGGTAACCAATATAAGTTTGTACTTCAGTTCCCAATAAGTATAGCTCATATCAGATTTATTTATCAAAGAAGAGCAAAGATATATGACAATGTTTAAAAATGGTGTTTTATTGAATCAGCATTGATAAAAAAAATAAGAGAAAACATCGATTAATTATTTTGAGCGTCAGGCCAAGTAGTTGTCGTCACTCAAAAGAAAGAATTCTTTAACTAGAACTTGGGTTGTCGTTTTGACGTCCATCTCTTCAAAATGTTTTGCTAGACAATTCATACCGCTAATGACTGCTACATCCGGGCAATTTTGAAAATTTCAGGTCACGTGTTCGTTTTCTGTTTCCTCCACTGAACAACTGCAGTGCTTAGGATTTGGGAAATTCACGGCAATGGACAACACTTTCCAAGTCCACCCGTGCAAGAACACCGACTGATTTTGAAATTCATGTCAGGCATTGTGTATCTGGAAAGCCGTCTTTGGAGAAATTGTAGCCAGGCAATTGTCTCAGAATTTTATACCCAATACCTATCAGGTAGTGGGCGCAGCCTGGATTTTCTCTCACGACATTATTGAGTCACGCTTGTAAACAATAAGATTCGGACACCAATAAACGGAGATCATCGCAGCATGTATTTCCGTTCTGCCCACCATTATTAGTGATTACTAATAATACTAATACTTTCACATTTTCCGCGCTTGAAATAACAAATGATATGAATAAGATGATAGTCATTTTGACCAGAGCGAATTTTAGATTAGAAATCATCCCATTTGCTATGACCAGACCAGACCCGGCTGTAACAATTTTTTTTCAAACTCTTAAAAATGAAAAATGTATTTTGACGAAAACAATTTTCCTTCGCAAATTAATAAATTGCATACGCAATTGTGTAAATCAATGTATATTATACCATCGACCTCTAATTCCAGGACTGGCAATGAAGCTCCAGACCACCCCGCCACCGCAAGAAATTTAAGTATATGCCGCCTCCCACCTCATATACCTGCCGCGCACAGGTTATTTTTTGTTTTGGAGACTGCATACAGCCCATCTCGTTCTCGGTTGCGTGGTAGTGCTTTTGCCCGCACGTAGACATTATATAAGTCTATCACATTACCATGATTCATATACATATATCGAACTACAAATGTCCTTTAATATCTAATTCGCTCTCCCTCAGAATTAATATATTTTCATATATGCTTAACCGAGGGGGAATTTATTAAGCGATAATAGAATTGGCGATCGACAGGCGCAATCGCCAATTCTATTATCGCTTAATAAATTCCCCCTCGGTTAAACATATATGAAAATATATTAATTCCGAGGTAGAGCGAATTAGATATTACAGGACATTTGTAGTTCGATATATGTATATGAATCACGGTAATGTGATAGACTTATATATATATATATATATATATATATATATATATATATATATATATATATATATATATACATATATATATATATATATATATATATATATATATATATATATATATATATATATAATATATATATATATATATTGACAAAATGAAAGTTGTCCCAGCACTTTGGTACGATAGCAGTCTTTTCTGTCAAATTAAGCTGGCTTTACCATGTAGTTTGCCTTTTTTTGTCAATTTTATATTTATATCATTTTAACAGTAATATGATAATAATTTTATAAAGGAGACTGTCTTGTCTATCTGTCGCTCTTTCCATTATACCTGCTACAATAATTTCCGTTATTATGATAACGATAGATTTATTAAATGATAAAAGTGGTAATTCATAAATTATGATCATAACCAAAGAAGTTTAAAATGAAAATTCGTTAATTTTATCTTGTGTAATTTTATATACCAATATATATATATATATATATATATATATATATATATATATATCTATATATAATATAAATATATATATTAAAAGGCAATAATTCTATTTACAAGCGGTGGGGTCTTTTGTTAAAATTCCAGTTCCTAAACTATTTTATTTCAAATTCGTACGCGATTAGATGAGTGTCATTCATGCATCATTTTCTAATTAATTTGATTTTTATCGTATTTGAGTCATATGTTCAATCTTGGCTCTAAATTAAACTCGTTCATTCATAACATTATTCATTCATTGAATATCAGTTACCTATGTACTCATTTGTTCATTCATTTGTTTGCTTTTATATATATATATATATATATATATATATATATATATATATATATATATATATATATATTAGTGTGTGTTATTTCGTCAATATTATAAAATAAGATTATATACCGAAATAGGTCAATAAAAAGTTTTGGAAATTGGAAAAATTTAATTTAATTCAGAATAAAAAAAAAATGACTGCTTGATATGTGTAGTACGCCTGGAATCTGGTTAATGAAATTTGAGGTTCATTGAACGGAAATTATGACAAGATAGCGGAAAATTAAGGTTCCAGTTCATTATAATTATCCTTAGCGTGAAACGCTAACGTGTAAATTTTAAAAGGAAGGGTAACGCTCGTCTCGGCCTATTGGAGATAACGATGTTTTGAGATTTACCGAAGTAGATCCTTTATTGTGCTTTTATAAGCTATTCATAGAAACCACACTAACGAAGTAAGGTATTTTAGACCTCCCATTCGAGACCCTTTTCATAAAAAAAAAAAAAAAAAAAAAAAATACACGGATGGCAGACCAAATCTTCTTTTGTTTCCCATTCAATCCAGTTCCGTTTTCTTAGAAGCAATTTCACAAAATCCCGTTTTCTTAATGAATTCTTTCGAAGCACAAAAGTTTTCTTGGTTATCAGCTGATGACTGTGGTCGAGTGCAACTTTTCTCTCTCTCTCTCTCTCTCTCTCTCTCTCTCTCTCTCTCTCTCTCTCTCTCTCTCTCTCTCCCATGGGTGTGGCTTTCCATTATTTTAACGCTGCATATTTTTCTTTTGACGGATAGCAACAATTTGGGTTCACGAATCTGACCGAAAGTCTGAATAAATGTAGGCGAAATCGCAAAGATACATTTTAAAGGGCTGAATTTCATAGTATAGTAGTAAGTATTTTGTTGTTTGGTAAAGGCCGATACCAAAGTTCTAAAATAAAATAAAAGTAGACTGTAGACTTCACTGTATACGAAACTGACTTCAACAGAGCGTTATAATTCCGATGACGGTCACAATCTTTTAAGATTACAAATTATTAAGATGTGAGGGAATCGTAAAAGCATCACATCGCCTGACGATCGTCCCAACAAAATAAAGGATTCCAACACCCAATCATCCCCCACCCATTCTCTCTCTCTCTCTCTCTCTCTCTCTCTCTCTCTCTCTCTCTCTCTCTCTCTCTCTCTCTCCATTGAAATTGACGAGTGGTGTTTTAGTAGACAAAGCAGGCTCGTGCAGGTAAAAAAAAAAAAAAAAAAAATGGCAATGACTTTAGTACCTGACTGACAGCGCAAGTCCTACGTTGTGGTAGCGATCAACCAACCGTTGCAGTCTTCTTTTTCCTCTATTTTAGCTGGAGATCTGGCTCTTCGAGACTTGAGTCCTCCCGTCTTCCCTACAGCTATTGTTTACGTGTTCTCTCTCCCTCTTCACGATTTGAGGGTTGATGACTTAGCTCGTTGTCACCTCTCCTCCCCACACGAGCATCGTTGTTGAGTGATTACGTGGTACTTAATTCCCAATGGATTTTGTTCAATCTGCTGTATTGTTGTAGTCTTAGCAAATATATGAGATCGTGTTCGTGTCTGTATGTGTAAATAAAATGCTTAAGGTACAGGGTACACCTTTAACAACGTGCTGCAGTAGTTGTAAAGTACTTGTATAAAAATATAGCCTAGTATAAGTGAGGCAGTAGGTACCCACGCTCCCCAAATCGGAGGTTAGCTAACAAATCACGATAGAACTAGCAGGGTAAAACGTATGCCGTATATGGCCTAGTCCTCCCCGAATATAGCAGGGTTTCTTCGATCAAAGCTTTAACCGTATCATCAGAAATACCCAGAACACTAAATCATCTCAATTTCCAAGGTCACCTTAGGAACAGAGAGAGAGAGAGAGAGAGAGAGAGAGAGAGAGAGAGAGAGAGAGAGAAAGAGCAATATATCTTGATTTCTAAGGCAACAAACATGCCAGCGAGGCGTATCATTAAACGGCCCTATTTCTGACAGGCTTGCTGACCATCGTCTGAGAACTCATGGCTTCTCACCCTAACCCCAACCCATCTTGAATCCCTAGGAGTTCGAAGGTCCCCCCACCCGACCCAACCCCACTCCACCCTATCCCCCTAGCCTCATAAAAATCCTTCCTGCCTCTAATTCCTCTCTTCTCCCAAAGTTGTATTTAACCTAATTCAGGTTGAGTTGTGTTTCTAAATAGACTTGATTTCATTACCTAACTCGCTGCTGTCATAGGTAGGTTTAGAACTCGTTATCGAAGGCTGGGTTCATTTATGCCAGCTTATGACTCTACTGAATCTCTCTCTCTCTCTCTCTCTCTCTCTCTCTCTCTCTCTCTCTCTCTCTCTCTCAGCTTTCAGTTCAACTATCATGATGTCACACATGTAAACAGATACGTTTTTTTTCGTGAACGAAGGATATTTTCATTTTATGTTATATATTAAATGAATATGTATAATCAATAAGTCTAGAGAGAAGAGGTGGTGGGGATAGGAGGTATGGTACACTTTTTCTTACTTGCGTATATGAACATTCTTCACGCTTGTGTGTGTGTGAGAGAGAGAGAGAGAGAGATAGAGAGAGAGAGACGGCGCATGCGTGAATGAGAGAACGAAAAAGAGACGGTGAGGAAAATGGAACTTTAAAAATAAACGTGAGCACTACATCCAAGCAGGCACACACACTCCAAAAGCACCTTATAAGTTTTTCTCCCGTTCGAGTAAAATCTCGAGACAATACGGTGCACCCGGAGCCAACTAGCTAAGAAGAAGGCTTTTTAATTGGCAGTTAGAGGCAGGGGACCTCTGTAATTACCCAAACGAACCTGTAAAAGCTTTATGCAGAAATACGACCGGGAGATAAATTCCTATTTTTATTCTTTTATTTTTTTTTATCTTTCATCAACGACTGGGGTAGAATTTACGGCAAAATAAAATAATTGCTGGCTTTGCGCTTCCCCTCGTCTGCCTTCCTTTTTATTCCAAACAGATTAATGAAGCAATTTGTTAAATGGCCGGTTTCAAGGGGGCCAGCTCTCTGGGGGCTGTTCTTTATATACTTGACGTTGCTTAGTTAGGGGCTGGTATTGATAGCGGTCACTGAAGGAGGCAGCGTAATATCCTTTACTGCAACTGCGATGATAACAACAACAACAAAAAAGTTAAGGTTTTTTAGTGATCTTGCTTATATACGATAATTACATGACTGGAAGAAAAATTGTCCCTTTACTTCAGCTAAATTGTTATGGAACTACGTTAAAAAAAAGTCGGTTTCATAAGAGAGAGAGAGAGAGAGAGAGAGAGAGAGAGAGAGAGAGAGTCAAAGTCAAAGTCAAAAACCTTTATTCCATTATAAAATGGTTATTCTGCTACATTACAATATAAATTATTCACATAAAATTCACAATAATTGGATTCAAGTAAAATTTAAGAAGTATTGCTTAAGTTTCCTTTTGAATAAATCAGAACTAACATCAAGAGAGAGAGAGAGAGAGAGAGAGAGAGAGAGAGAGAGAGAGAGAGAGAGAGAGAGAGCTTCATGTAACAGAATTGTTATGTAACATACTAATATTCTTAGTTCTTATAAAAATTACAAAATGACCGATTAAAAAATAGCTTTCAGCATACAAATCTATAGATGTTCAAGTTATAACTTCTTTTATATGAGATAGGAATAGGTGTCTATACTATCAAATTCAGCACATATACACAATTACGATTAGAATGCATAATGAACTTACGTTGTTATGAGGCAAAAAAAAAAAATGATTGAGTATATTATATATATGTGTGTGTACGTGTGTGTGTTTGCGTGTGCGTGTGTGTGTTTGTGTGTGTAATTTTAGAATTGGAATCAAGACAAGCAACACATGCTAAATACAACACCCCTTTTAATATGAAGAATAAAAAAAATGAACATGAGATTATACTATATTAAGGAGATGATTAATAACAACTAATGGTTATTGTTGACTTCTCCTCAGGTGGTACGGAAAGAAGAAAAACTGCATTACAAATGTGACGGATAACTCAATGAAGGGAGATATACCAAAACTGAATTGGGTTACGTAATTTTTCGCCTTATGATACAAAATTCTGTGGCAAAGTAAAAATAATATATATTTCATAACAGATTTTCCTGATACCTTTGGGGACCAAAGGAAGAGTATAAAGCAAAATTTCGGTCAGGATTTTTTTAAATTTTACTTTGGAAATAAATAAATTTTACGATATAGGTTTCTCATCAGAATTCATCACCATTAGCTTAGCACGTGAATAAGTTTATGCGTGCATACACATTGTTTTCAATGGGCTTTATTTCGTAATTTACACGTTCTACGAAATCATGCGATGAACGTAAGAAGACTTCATAGAATGTCAGGTGGTAGAATCCTCACTAATAAAACAAGATAATAGGATCAACCTTTCCATTGGAGCCTTGGACTCTGACCGTATAGACAATATCTTCCTTAAGGCAACGATGAAACGGATTAAGACAGTTGACAGAACCGACGTCGGCTTAGCGGTGGTCCCAGTCATCACCTAAGGACAGATCTCCCACTATATATTTCGCCAATGTAACTTCTTCTGACACTCACTACTTGATACATATATATATATATATATATATATATATATATATATATATATATATATGTATGTGTGTGTGTGTGTGTATATTATATATATATATATATATATATATATATATATATATATATATATATATATATATATATATATATATGCCCGCTCGCTCCCGGGACTCACACTGATGAAGAGAGAAAATATGCGAGGTTGTGTCTGTTTATGTATGAAGTTAGGCAACAATACCTTTATACCAAATTCGTAATAGTATTGATAAACCACTAACAGTGATCTATATTTTTGAAACACCTGTGCTTCGACGTTTTAGAGAAGTAATATAAAATATACCAAAGCAACGAGTGATGACGTCTACTGTGGCAGACTAAAAATTACCTTTCAGTGCGTAGTACAAAAATTACCTTTATCCTTTCATGTCTTTGAATAAGATGACATTTATCAATGATTAGCCGATTCCTTCACATCTACTGATCATTTGATTCTTTCATGGTTGCCATCTCTGTTTTGGTTCTTTAATTATATTGCTATTACATTTTTCACTGTTTTCATTTCTTATCTCATTTCTAACAGCCAAATTCTAATTTTTTCATTTCAGTAATTTAAGAGTAAGTTATCAAGCAACTGTTGCTCTTTACTGACTGTCTCCCATACTTCATCATTCAATTACTGTGCCTCTATTACCTGTTCTCATATTTCTTATCTCACTCCTGTTTCTTTCTGTTCCATCTTCCGAGAATGGAAGGACTGAATATTGGTTTCAATCGCCGACTGAGGTCTCCTTTTCTGTCTCTCATTCTCTCCCTGCAAGTCTTCATCCAGCTTATCTTTTTCGTTTTCTATATTTCTAACCTTTCCTTCTAAATTAAACCATTCTTTTGCCTTCTTTAAGCTCTGTCTCTCTAGTTCTTCATATTCTCCATTTTGTTTCCTTTCTTTCTTCGTTTTTGAGTTTTTGTTTGACACCTTTAGTGAACTGAATTGAATATAGAATTTACGAATGTTTGGAAGATGTAACAGGATGAAAAAATCTCGCAGTTGCACTATGAATCAATTGTTAGGAGTGGATGGAAGGTACGACGGAAGAAAGAGAATATGAGAGGAGGTACAGTAAAGGGAACGAAAGGGGTTGCAGCTAGGGGCCCGAAGGCACGCTGTAAAGAACCTTGAGTAATGCATGCAGTGCACCCCATGAGTTGTACTGACGGGGAGATAGCTTTCTTTAGTGCATAGTAAGTTTTCCTACACACTAAGTTTCGTATTATATCGCTGACTTACGTTTTGAATTATATTGATGAAATCAGTTGAAAAAGTAGGATTATTTTTATGTTCCATTTATGAAGTCTCAGAAAGTTACACTACTGGGCTTTTTGAGCATCGATGTGACCCAAATTTCAACTTTGGTCAACCAATTACCACTACATCTAGTATTCCTTCAATTATTCTTAACATTATCGCATGTATTTAGTCTTATTATATTTACAATTGTTCTCCTTTGCTCTTTGTAGACAGCCTTTTAGCTCTACAACAACTTTCTTTCGTCTTATAATTTATTATCACCGTCACACGTTTGTCATAAGAAAACCCAAATGTATCAACAATAAATAATAAACAGACACATTCATATCTATTTTTGGACACAAAATTAAAACAACATTTAAACTAAACAAGGCGTGATCCGACCTACAGCTTACTCGGGATGCGGGCAAGATTTTCCCCTCACGTATACGTAAGTTGTAAACATTATTTTCCTATCATAACTTAAATTAAAACGTGCCAAAATCTATGGTCAAACAGAGATTGCTTCACCAACGAAAATTAAAATAGATACGCTATATTCTATTAAAAAATAATTTTCCTGTATTTTTCAACATGCACATTATTTATCTTTTACATTTTCAGTCTGATAATTAAATCATAAATGCCAATATCGTTAATTCAATACACAACACCTTTTTCAGACCTTTTTAGGCTCTACCATAGACCTTTCCTGGCCCCAACAACATCAACAACAACTAAGTGTTTGTATGCTTACTCCCCGAGTAAGTAACGATATTTAATTGCTGCCTCAACGAGTGCATTTTTTTTTAGCAACTCTTTCCTCAACTTTGCCGATCAACGGGGCTGTCTTCGGCCGACGAGGCGGACGTTAATCACTGATAAGGTATCTCGTTAGACGTAGTTCAGTTCGTTTATGTATGGGTCGCTTTTCATCTAATGGCTGCCCAGTTGTTAGGTTTGGGAAGTGAAATTTTATGCACTTATACTTATCGTTAGCGTGAACTTTCTTCTAAATTGCTTATATATATATATTTAATATATATAATATATATATATATATATATATATATATATATATATATATGTATGTATGTATGTATGTATGTATGTATGTATATCTATCTATATATATATCTATCTATATATATATATATGTGTGTGTGTGTGTGTGTGTGTGTGTGTGTGTGTGTGTATATACATACTATCTCCACTTTCTTATATTTTATTCGTTCACTTTTCAGTTTATTTGTTCGATTAATAATTAAGCTATTTATCTATTTATTTATATGTATATATATTTCTTCATTCTTTCTTATTTCCTCATTATTATCTGTAGCACTTCATAATTCTCACGATTACAAAAATGTGAAACCTAGGACCCACTCTCTCTCTCTCTCTCTCTCTCTCTCTCTCTCTCTCTTATTCATGCAATTCTGCATATGGGCATGTATGTCTAAATATACCCAGACACTGAATTCCGTAAGCCTCATTGTTCTCTCCAAAAAGCATGGAAGCATTGCAACCCTCTTGCTCTCTTTAGAAAATGCAATAATTCTCTTTCCAGTCCGGTCTGTTGCAAAGCTGCCCCACCACCCACAACCCACCAAATTCCCTTCCATCTAGCACCCTACTCATAAGATCATACCACCAAGATACCACAGTACCCCTAACTCAATCTCGCACACCCCTCCCCCTTCCCAGTGACTGACCTACACCGGACCCCTCTTCACCTACCCCCCATGATATCCATGCTACCCTTCCCAACACCCACAGTATGAGACAAGTCTCCCCCCGCCCCCACCCATGTCATTAAACCCACACCCTGCCTCCTAAACCCGCCCAATAAGACCTGCACCTCCTTCCCCACCCCCCAAGCTAAACAAACTCCATGGGCACCCCCTCCCCACCACTCCTCTCCTCCCCACCTACCTCAACCCCCGTTCCGATACATCAGCGAATGTGGCCCCAGAGAGACATAAATATTGGGGACATTATCAGATTTCGGCGAGAGCCGTTTTCCCCCGACCCTCTGTTATGAGCGGCCGGAGCCACTCCTATATCGTTTGTATCGGTAATTTACCGTCTCGGGGCCTCTTTTTTAAATGGGGCGCCTGCCAGGCCATTCACGACTCTATGCTCACTCGCTCCTAGAGGTGGTATTAGCCAGCCGCGGTCGACAGGCTTTTATATCTTCCTTTGTCTTCGCCCCATTTTTTTCTTTTATTTCTTTTTTCAATGTACCTTGCGCGTTCCAACGTTGCTTTTTTTTTCCTAAGGGGAAAAAAGACTGAAAGTTCCTCTGCATATCTACGTTTCCGTTTAACTGTCTCGTCATCTGCTATAATACTGAATATCAAAGTGGTTCCTTGTAAAAAGCTAACCCGATTTGTATTAATATGATCAGTTTTGATAAAGTATCCATAAATATCTTCAAGCTATTTGAAAGCTAAGCGAAAATCAGCTCGTTTAATCATCTAGTTATCTCCGAAAACACTTCAAGCTATTTGAAAGCTAAGCGAAAATCAGCTCGTTTAATCATCTAGTTATCTCCGAAAACACTGTCTATCATAGTTGTTATAAAAAAACGAATCTGGTTATTAATATTTGAAAACTGCTTCAGTTTTCAAAAAAAGTTATCTAGAATTGTCATGAAACTACTTGAAAGGCAAGCTAAACAAAAATCATCTTTGAAAGCCATTTGAATTGTAAGTACAAATCCTTCCGCTGCATTCAAACCAAAGGAAGAAATCCTGACCAGAGAATAATAATTGCGCACAGTAATCCGTTCCATCAACGGCCTGTTATCGATTGTAGTTGTAGATTACGACGGAAGGTCAAGCGAGCGGAGAGAAAATCGCAGTCGCTGGTGTGATGTGAGCTAATTCCACGTGATAGCGTGTTGTGATCATTACCTAGTCGGCGTTGCAGTCGAAATGTGATGGTGCGTGAGAGTGGGTCAAAATATGCCATATAGTGATTTTTTTTTCTTTTTTTCTTTCTTGGTTGGTTGGTCACTATGATTCTTCATATCTATAAATTTACATCGTACTGGTAAAATTAATTTACCCACTCATCACTGCTACTATCATTAGGACTGTCGTTAATTTATTTTTAGCTTATGACAATGAAACATCATTCAGATTGTCTTCCTCTTTTTCATATTACTTCTAACTTACGAATACAATTCCGCTAATCTTTACTCTGCGACAGAAACTCTCTGCTGTATCAGAATGGAAGTTACTTGGCAGTAACAATAGAAAAAATTGAAAAACTGTAAACATCATGATTATCGTATACAACAAAGAACTAGTAATAATAATAATAATAAAAGTAAAACAAGATAATACAGGAAATGGTTAATAATAGTAAAAATAATACTTATATTAATAATGAGTATTATTATTATTTTTATAATTATTATTATCATTATTATTCTTAAGAGTAACAAATTCTATAGATACGGCAAGCCTCTCTTGATTTAACAAGCAGCTCCCCAACCCCCACCCCCGAAATAATATAGTGGAAATCCTATACAACGAAAAATAGTAGTATTTCAATTACACATCGACAACCTTTGCCGCAGTCTTACCAATTGATCATCATGAAGATGTACATGAATTTACGTACAAATGAAAAAAAAAACATGTTTAAATTAAGATTAATGAAAGTGAACCTACGTCCTAGTTTTGAACAAGAAAAACAATCTTAAGCAAACACGAGTTACGCGCGTAATGCTAACGTAAAGAATAATACTGACAGGAATGAATTACGCATATTTAATGAGTTTATCTTTGTCTGTACGTTTGCCTTCCCCAGATTACTCATACCTTATGGATTCGTCCATGCCAGTGTGTTTGCCTGTATGTGTCTTTGCCTGTCTGTCTGTCTGATTAGATGTGATGGATTAGGACGTGGATCTTTTGAATACTTATTATCATTATTATGCAAATAATAATAATAATAATAATAATATGATAATAATAATAATAATAATAATAATAACATAAATAAATAATAAATGGACTCCTAAGGAGGCAGGATGCAACCCGGAACCCCACACTATAAATATCACCCAGTCGAATTGGAGGACTGTGATAGAGCAAAAAGAAAAAAAAAATAAAATAAAATAATAATAATAAATATTATCATTATTGTTATTAATAATAATATTATTATATCTAGTCAAATAATGAAATAAAAAGAGCCAAAGATTTGAGTAAAGCTTAAGTGCTAAAATGCAATGATGATGATGATGATGAATAAGCTTCTAATAATGAAGGTAAAGGGGGAGCAGGAGGAGGGAACGGAAATAAAGGAAGGAGAAATAAGCGGAAGGGGATGAAGAAGAAGAAGAACTGGAGACTACGGTGAATAGGATTCACGGTTGCTTAATCTTGCAGAAAACTATGTGAGACTGCGACTGCTGGAGGAGGGAGACGGTGATAAAGATGAGGAGGAGGGGCAAGTGAAGAAACGGAGGAATGAGCAATAGGTGAGAAGAAGAAGACAATAATAATAATATGAGGAGGAGGAACAAAGGAGAAAATGGTAGGTGAGGGAGACGATGATAAAATTGAGGAGGAGGGGCAAGTGAAGTAATGGAGGAATGAGCAATAGGTGAGAAGAAGAAGAAGAAAAAGAAGAAGAAGAAGAAGAAGGTAATGAATATGATGAGGAGGAACAAACAAGAAAGGGTAAGTGAGGGAGACGATGATAAAAATAAAGAGGAGGGGCAAGAGAAGAAACGCAAGAATGATCAATAAGTGAGAAGACGAAGAAGAAAAAGAATATGAGGAGGAACAAATGAAAAAAGGGTAAGTGAGAAGACACGAATGAAAACTGAAAGGGCGACCAAATGGAGAAGATGACTGAAGAATAGGTATGAAGAGATAATGAAGATGAGAAGTGGGAAGAACGCGCAAGAAAAGAGAAGGCTGAGGCGTGATGTAATGAAGATGAAGAATAAGTAATAAAAAAAAAAAAAAAAAAAAAAAAAAAAAAAAAAAAAAATGAGGGGCTGAGGTAAAGTTAGATGAGGAATAGGAAGTGGAGGAGACGAAGAGGGTGTTGAAGAGTGTACGAAGAAGAGGAAAGCGGTTGGTGGATGAAAAGGTTTAAAAAGTAAAAGAAAATAAGACAATAAGAAAAAAAAGCAAAGACGAAGACACAGAAGAAGATAACGACAACAATGATAATTTGGTACGTCGATGTTTTTGGTCAGTCGAAATTCCTTGCCTTTTTTTATAGCGAAATCACCTCCAATCTAGCCAATCTTTGCATCACTATGTATATATTTATCTGAAATTCTTTCAACTTACCATAGTTTACTTGCACTTTATACTTACACTCATACATTTGGGGAAATCCTAAGCAATACGCATCTCTGTAAGACGAAAGAATTTCTTGAAGATATTTTCCCGCGTCATTTTCTCTCAAGGTCTCATTTATCTTATCACAAACCTTGCAATAAGGCTTCCGATATCCTTTGCAACGTCCGCATCACTTCCGGTCGCGAATTTGATTTTCGAAGTCAAAGTCAATCTCTCTCTCTCTCTCTCTCTCTCTCTCTCTCTCTCAGCAAATGACGGACAGGAAGTGATTTGTATCTTCCCTCTGCGGCGGGCAAGTCGCCGCTAAGTTCCGGCGGGAGTTAACGTGATCGGGAGAATAAGAATGAGGGAAGGAAGATAATGAAATGATGATGATGATGATGATGATAATTAAGGGAGAATAAATACAGATAAAATCAGAGGCAATGACAGACCTAGAATAGACAAGGAATACAGTGAATGTGTTCAAGTAATCTACGAGAGAAAATACCTGCTCAAGATTTCGAGTGAATTTATGAGAGAGAGAGAGAGGCGGTAGGAGAGTTGATGGTGTGAGAATTTTGATCTTTTGCGTGGGTTTTTGTCCTTTTGTGTTTCTAGAAGTGTGGGAAAAACATTCGTGTTCGCATAGTTAGTAAATATTCTTTGTATGATTTTTTTTTGCCCCCCTCCTCTCTCTCTCTCTCTCTCTCTCTCTCTCTCTCTCTCTCTCTCTCTCTCTCAACCCTTAAATTTCCACCCTCGTCACTATTCTATCTGTTTTTTTATTTGATCTATTAACTCGAACTTCGATATAACCATATATGTATATTTATACTTACATACATACATACATATATATATATTATATTATATATGTGTGTGTGCTTATGTATATACAAACACATTATATATATATATATATATATATATATATATATATATATATATATATATATATATCTATACACACGTAGTCTCTTATAATGTATTTATGTATTTGCGGGTTTTACCTAAACACCATTGCGGTCACGGGTGCGTAAAGAAGAAGAAAATGAGTGGTTGGAGAGAGCGAAAAATGTTTAGATTGACTTAACAACCGAAACCTGACAGACTTACAATAGGCAGATGAGGCTGTTTTAAGCAGCAAATAACCAACGAGATTTACAAAGACGGGATGATTGATAGCATCATATAGCTAAACATATGTGACTCAAGATAAGGATTAATGAGGTTGGATCTTTCAAATATATAAATAATGATATTCATGACACTAACTCTTGAGCTGGAATTCAGTAAAAGTCTTAAAAAACGGCAAATCAGAACAGATGATGTTGATTTTTTACGAGTTGAGAAGTCATGTAGCAGGAAGATACAGAGAGAAATGTTACCTCATGGGAAAATGATAAAACGGAGATGGAGATGGCTTGGACATGTCTTAATCCCTGGGGAAATGTTCGGTTACAACAGAATTCCATCTAATAAAAGGAGACCATAGAAACGCCAAAATATAATACTTATTTTCTAAATTTTGGCGTTTTTATGGGCCCCTTTTGTTAGATATGAATTTTTATCACATCACCGTGATTCATATGCATTAAGCTACAAATGTCTTTTAATATCCAATTCGCTCTATCTCGGAATTAATATCTTTTTCCCATAATATGATAAACTGAAAGTCCTGATTTCTCTGTGCGCTGGTCTGAATCCACGAGAGGACGAAATTATTATCAACTAAATAATTCCCTTTCGGTTAACACATGTGCATATGTATTAATTCCGAGGTAGAGCGAATTGGATATTAAAGAACATTTGTAACAGAATGCACGAATATATATATATATATATATATATATATATATATATATATATATATATATATATATATATAGAGAGAGAGAGAGAGAGAGAGAGAGAGAGAGAGACTTCACTTTTGTTGGAGTACCGAAACTGGCTAGGATTTTAGAGTTTTAATTAAAAAAAAAACCGTCCCACCTCCAAAATACCCAATTGTCATCTACAAAACTGCTTGCTTGGCTAATTTGCTGTTTACAGACCCGTTACCACTGTTTTCTTTAAAAACGGTGTCCTATCAGTCTCCTTCCTTTCACTGCTCTAATGTATAAAATCTTATTATTTTTGCCGTTTTCAGTGGTTTTAATGTGATATGTACGAGTAAGGTTGAGTGCCAAATTGTACTATTATTCGGTTTATATGTAATTGTTTCAACCTTGAAATTTTTTGTAAATTATGACTGCCCCTTCGCTTCAGCTTTTTGTGGTGTTGTGGCTTCTTATATATATATATATATATATATATATATATATATATATATATATATATATATATATATATATATATATGTATGTATGTATGTAGTATATAAGTGTGCGTGTGCGTGTGTGTATGTATATGTATGCATGCATGCATAATGTATATATACATATTACACTATATATATATGTTACATCACACACACACACACACACACACACACACATATATATATATATATATATATATATATATATATACATATATATATATATATAAATATATATATATATATATATATATATATAACATATATATATATATATATATATATATATATATATATATATATATATAATCGTTTCTCTTCCTACTTAGCGTTTCTTTTCTTCCACCTTCTCGCATTTCATCCCATTGTTAATACATCTCATTAAGAGCGTAACGGCGTATAACTACCACATCCCGAAAACCGCAAACGAGCCATCTCACTTTTACCCCTCAGACCGCTAATCACATCCAACAGGTATGTGGAAATGAATCCTGCCTCTCTCTCTCTCTCTCTCTCTCTCTCTCTCTCTCTCTCTCTCTCTCTCTCTCTCTCTCTCATCACCACTCACTCGTTCCGTGGCAGTTCGTTTCGTTTTCTCAAGTTTAGCTTTCGTGTGACTCACTGTATTCTACGTATGTTTATGATATTGTGATATGGTGTAACAATACATTGTAGTGCCACGCTTCTGCTCTTTTGCTACTCTATTAATATACTTTGTAGTTGGTATTCATATAAATGTATTTTTTTTTTATTTACAAGTACATATCACTTCAATTCTGTCTTATCGTCGACAATTTTTTTCCTTACGTATGGCTCGTGCGTATATTTCTGTAGTTTTATATTGTCCATATCAGTCTACACAAATTGAATAAAAATAAAAATTTTACTTCATCGCGTATTTTGTTTGCTGTAATTACATAATTTACCAGGTCAGAAAATGATGATTATTTCTATCAATGCTGCGTACTCTGGTATCTGATGTCCGCTCACCTTTTGTTATCTGGAAATCAATACATAAAAGGTACGTAATCCAATAGTTTTGTCATTATTCACCATTACTTTCATCCTCTGTTATGTCTTCGCTGTTATTCGATTTTTGGTTATATTACCTTTCCTTCTCGTTTTCTTCTTGTAAATCTTATTAATCTTTCGTTCTCTTCTTCTGCTTTTGGTGTAAAGAACTGGTTATTGACCTCTGTAACAGGTGGGGATACGTTATCTGAGCATTTTAGTGTCATTTCTTCACATGAAATTTTACTTGTTGGCTTCATTTTTGTATTAAAAAGTTTGGGAATTTTGATCGATTTATCATTTACATTCATTTTTTCCTTCAGGCATCGTACTGTATACTAGATGCATTACGTTAACTTAAGTTTCTAATTTATTAGATTTATGTACCATTAGATCACCTTAAATGAGATAAAACACTTACTGGCTTATTTGTTAAATGGGGATATAGCCAACTAACTAATTATCTATAAGTGGCAAAATTTTTGCTTTACCAAAAACTGGGTGAAACGCTTTTGGGCAAAATTGAAATATACGTTTAATCAGAATTTATCATATAAATGATCTGCTTTGTATTTACCTATTTTACTATTTTCAATCTTTTTTTATGTATCTTCCATTTATCATCAAGCTTTTCTTTTTCGCCACTCTTAATTATCCTGTTATCATTTTCATTTAATTCACTTAAATCTTGATCTTATATGTTGTTTCTTTTCATTATTTGCGTCTTTCAAATTCGCTTGTATTCAATCTTTCATTTTTGTTTCTTTCCTCCTAATTTAACATTAAGCCCTAGTAGGGGTAACTCAAGAGAAAAAATATAATGATAACTGCAACATCTATTCCTTAACTGTTGAGTTCGTGGACGAACGTCACATTGTTGTTTTTGATTGAGCTGGCCTTATGCCAGCACGGGCTCTTGCTCATAGAGCAACCCCATCTTCCTCTAGAATGGACGTACTTACGTGCTTCCTAGATTATATAGTCCTTTTCTTCCAATTCGACCTAAGCACTTCGTAAGTCTTCTTCTTCTCTTTCCTTATAAGACACGTGTAGTACACTTTCTTTTGCTAAACTATCGTTCTCCTTTTATTGTTTCTCCTAAACTTATGAGTAGCATTACGAATTTAATGTTGAGCAATATGACAGGTGTTTGTCCGATACTCACTCGGCCCTCTCTATGGTATTACGTTTGGAAGAGACTTGTAATATGAGACCACCGGAAATACAGAAGGAAGAACATTTAGATTTAGATAGTGAGGAAACCCATGATATGAATAACTTTGAATATGAAGAACTTAAAACAAAATGGACAAATGACATAAAAAATGAATATATGGAAGCATTCAATACTAGAAATATTAACTTATTAGCCCAAATATTAGATTCACTGAACCCTTTGAATGTAACCCAGAATATTATGGACGATATTGTAAAAGATTTAGGAAAATTATATATTGACCCTGCCAAACACATAGGCATTTATAAAAAAGTTGATCAAAATAAACCTAAAACTAGGGATTGCAAAAAGGTTAGTAAACCATGGTTTGACAAAGACTGATCTAGTAAAAGAACTGAATATATGAAAGTAAAAAACAGGCTTAAGAAAATCAAAACAATTGAAGCTAGAAACGAACTGAAAGCTAGAGCTAAAACATATAAGAGAATAATCAATAAAGCTAAGAAATCTTTCAGAAAAAAAAATTCATAGAAATGTTAGCAATCTGAGAAAAATTAGTAGTAAGGATTATTGGGATTTGTTAAAGAATACTGCTGAGAGTGAACACCCTAATCATTTCGACCCAAGCATTATTAACCAGTTAGTTAACGAAGAATTAAATAGAGTTTTTACAGTAGATGAGATATAAATTCAAATAAAAAAACTTAAGAGTAGAAAAGCATGTGGTATTGATATTATAAATGAGTTCCTTAAAAACTGCCCTCATGATATGCTAAATGTGATATGCAAAATTTTCAACATAGTGTTGATCTCCTCAATTGTTCCATATTATTGGTGTATAAGGATGATAAAACCCATATTTAAAAAAAAGGGATCCCCTGACGACCCAGATAACTATAGGGGTATCACACTTCTGAGCTGTGTAGCGAAGCTTTTTCCCGCTTGTGTCAATAAAAGGTTGACAGATTATATTGAGAGCACTGGTCAACTTGGTGAGGAGCAGGCTGGTTTCAGTGAGGGATATAGCACTTTAGATCATATTTTTATTTTTGTATTACATTCACTTGTTAATTTCTATCTTCATCGAAAAAAGAGAATATACTGTTTGTTCGTTGATGACAGAAAAGCATTTGATTTCGTTGACAGGTCGGCTTTGTGGGGAAAAGCAATCTCACATGGCATTAACGGTAATATTATGGCTGTTATATATAATATGTATAATAATGCAAAATCCTGTGTGAAGCTGAATCATAAAATTTCTAACTTTTTCGAATGTAACATAGGCGTAAGACAAGGTGAGAATCTTTCCCCATTACTTTTTGCTATCTACTTAAATGATTTTGAGTCTTCTCTTAGCAGGGGGTATAATGGGATGGATATGTGTTCAAGGGAAATAAATGAAAAATTAAGTAGTATTGATATAGAAATGTTTTTGCGTAATTATGTTTTACTTTATGCTGATGATACTATTGTAATGGCTGAATCCCCAAAGGAATTACAAAATGCCTTAGACAGAGTAAAAGAATATTGTGATACTTGGAAACTTCAAATTAATGTTTCAAAAACTAAAGTAGTTGTATTTTCTAGAGGAAAAGTTAGAAATGTTCCGAATTTTAAATATGGTGAGGAGAGCATTGAAATTGTAGATGATTATGTTTACCTTGGTACTACGTTTAGTTATAATGATAAAATGGATAAAGCTATTAAGAAACAAGTCATTCAAGCACGTAGAGCATTATTTAGTATGTTAATTAAATGTAAAAAACTTGAATTACCCATTGATATCAACTGTGATCTATTCGGTGCTCTAGTTGTACCAATTTTGACTTACGGTTGTGAAATATGGGGTTACCACAAACTAGATCATGTTGAAACATTTCACAAGAAGTTCATGAAAAATCAGCTCCGTGTGAACAAGCGAACAGCAAACTGCGTGGTATATGGGGATCTTGGCAGATTCAAAATTCAAATATCTATTTGCAAACGGATGATTGGATTCTGGCTGAGAATTGTAAAATCAAAGGCGTCTAAATTGTCAAATGTTTTTTATCGTTTTCTTAGAATTCTGTACGAGTCGAATGAGTATAAGTCTAGTTGGATTCATAAAATTAAAACTATCCTTGATTCATGTGGTATGTCAAATATATGGGAACATCCAGAAAATTTCAATCACACGTGGATAATAAATAGCGTAGAAATGAAACTCAAAGATATAGAGAGACAACAGTGGCATGCAGAAGTAGAAAGAAACATATTGTGTAGTAATTATAAACTTTTTAAGACTGAATTTAGCCAAGAAAAGTATATTATGAATTTAGATATACCAGAAAGAATTGCCCTTAATATATATAGGTGTGGTACCCACAAACTTCCCGTAGCAATGAAAGATATTCTGGGCAGGAGAATCAGCACCCTTGCAGACTAAGTAACAGCATTGAAGTTGGGGATGAATATCATTATGTTTTAGTTTGTCCTGTGATTAGAGAGATAGGAGAGATACCTAAAGCCCTACTACTGTAGAAGACCTACCACTTTTAAATTCAATCTGCTCCTCAATACAAGTAGTGCTAGAGAATTGAAAAGACTTGCAAAGTTTGTTAACCTTATAATGTATTATTTTAGATTTAATACTTTCTAGGATTTTCATTATTCTGGTATTATTTTCGATGTATGTACTTTCCTTTGTCAGATTACCTTTTATGCTTTAAATATGTACTTGCAAAATATGTGTACATGAATATAGTTATAATCTATTGATCTCTTCTTTTTTGTAGTTTTTGTGTAAAATATATATATTTGTGTAACTTTGTAATTCTCATACCCTGGAAGGGGTCGATAGAATAAAATTTGCCTTTGCCTTTGGTCACCAATTGAACACGAATTTCTCTTGAAAAATCAATCGATTATGACCCACAGGTCCATCCGTTTCGAGAACGAAAAGCAAGAATGACGCGCACTCAGGCGAGCATATGTTTGTTTTTTGTCTGTTTGTATGATGTTTTTACGTTGCAAGGTATCAGAGGTTATTCAGCAACGGGACCAACGGCTTTAAATGACTTCCGAACCACGTCGAGAGTGGATTTCTTTCACCAGAAATACACATCTCTAGCACCTCAAAGGATTGCCCGAGAATCGAACTCGCGGCCACCAAGGTGGCAAGTCAAGACCATACCGATCACGCCACTACGCCACTGAGGCGCGCGCAGGCGAGCATATGAAAAGTGCACTTGATCTAAAGTAAAGTGTAGCTTTTTGTATCAGTATTTTTGCATCAGTGGAGCGTATACATTAACGCCCGATAATTTCATTTGTTATAACGAATTACAATTCCTTGAAGTTTATACTGCATGTTCAGGCGATACTTTCTCGCTATATTCTGTCACATTAAGAGTAGACGTTCAGACCTTACCTGGGGATTTGACATTTTCTTATTTTATTTCGTGAGGACAAAGGAAAAAGATGAAGCGTATGACCGAATGTGTAAATACTACAAGCAAGGCAGTTGTGTTTTTAGTTTGATTTGTTTGTTTGTTAAGGATGGAGTTTAAGGAAAATATTACTAAAGTCGATCTCATGCCAGGAGACAAGCGACTAGAGTTTGGGATAGATAGCAATGTAACTTTTCTGGGAGAAGAGCCCTTTTGGAGGTGAGCTGAAGATCTTCAGAAATAAACGAACAAGAAAAGCCTCCGAGGCAAATACGTGTAACAATGAAAACGTGCAATTAGGCTTGAAATACGCCTTGTCTACAAAACCTCGCGGCGTTCGAAACGGATCTCTAAATAAAGCGCGCAAATAAGCAGCACGATGCGCGGACAATAAACACGGTGTGTGCAGTAGCTACTGCATCGGGACTATAATTTAACACCATCCCCCTAATGAGGCTGCATAGGAAAGCAGCAGCAACTCGCTTACAAATGCCGAGGGAAGAAGACGTCGCAGATAGAGCACAAAACGCTCCATTAATAAATCAACTTGCTCGCTGGCTCACTATATGCATATGAATGGCTGCTCCATTGCGATCGGGCCTCCGATAGCGGGTTTTGAGGAGAAGGAAACCCTGTTATCAGTGACGAAATTGCGTGATTAATAGCGGATAATATAAATCAATATTTGTTTGGCTGACGCGGCTATCGTGATGAATGGACAATCGATTAAGATGTTTTCAAATAAGCGCAGCTAGCGAATAGACTGAGCGTTTGATCAATCCAACAATGCACAGAGACTGCAGTGGGACTTAGATGATTTCCCGAGGTGATTTCTTTGCATCATTTTATTCCTTTTCTTCCAGTTATGCAAACATCAATGCTGAATGATACTCAAGTCCATTAAACAATCTTCCTCAAAATAGAACCCACACGCGCGAACGAAAAAATAGAAGCGAACAGACAAAACAAATAAACAGTAAATAAACTGACCGCCTTGAATTGTGACCCTGGGTATCATTTGAATACCAAACGAAGCCTATTGTGCCAAGGAAACAATGGAAGGAGAATCTGCAGAACCCTCGCGGATTTTAGGGGGTCCTAAAACGCTCCAAAATTTGCATGCGAAGGTCAGTTTGCCTTTTTTACTGTTTATGAAAATGGAATTAAAATGAGAGGACTATCATTAGTAATGCACTGGTGGCCCTGTGGTTCAGCTGATTATCCAGTACTGTCTCATTTGAATTTGGTTTCATTTGGCTGCAGCATCTTCAGAATAGAGCTCTCTCTCTCTCTCTCTCTCTCTCTCTCTCTCTCTGCACAGTCAGATTCCATATTCACGTTTTTAACTTCTATATGTCCTCGATATCCTTCTCTCTCTCTCTCTCTCTCTCTCTCTCTCTCTCTCTCTCTCTCTCCATAATTTCACATTATTTCTGATACCAACCTCTCGATGTTCTTCCCTGTCTCGCTCTTCTCTCATTACTTTCAATTTATAGATTTCATTATTCTCTCTCTCTCTCTCTCTCTCTCTCTCTCTCTCTGCACAGTCAGATTCCATATTCACGTTTTTAACTTCTATATGTCCTCGATATCCTTCTCTCTCTCTCTCTCTCCATAATTTCACATTATTTCCTGATACCAACCTCTCGATGTTCTTCCCTGTCTCGCTCTTCTCTCATTACTTTCAATTTATAGATTTTATTATTCTCTCTCTCTCTCTCTCTCTCTCTCTCTCTCTCTCTCTCTCTCTCTCTCTCTCTCTCTGTCCATGTCCAGTTACAGCATGTTCGACAACAAACACCCCAAACTCTCTCTCTCTCTCTCTCTCTCTCTCTCTCTCTCTCTCTCTCTCTCTCTCTCTCTCTCTCTTCATTTCGTTTTCCATTTACATCTTCGACAACATCCCCAAACTCTCTCTCTCTCTCTCTCTCTCTCTCTCTCTCTCTCTCTCTCTCTCTCTCAATTTATCATAATTTTACTGCGAATTTTATCCCTCATATATTTTTTATTACCATCATTACTAACTACCGTGGAACAAAGACGACGATATTCGGTAGTCGCAAACCGCAAGGGCGAAAACACCACGAGCGTTGCAAGTCCTTCTCACCCTTATCGACACAACATGCATATTATTCTAAACCACCATTACAAGATACATATTTTCGAGAAGGGGTTGGCAAGGGGTTTGGTGGAGAGGACCGATGTGATTTTGGGAATGGGGGGATGGGTGAGGAATAATGGTTGATTATGGAGGGTTTGGGGGAGGGGGTTGGGTTCCATTGAAATGGCCATTTGTTTTTTCTTTTTATTTATCATCTTCGGGTTCGTCATTTAGATCGTTTTTACAGTCATTTGCTTGGATGACTCTGCACTTGCTCGAACAACAATGACGAAGCCGATAGATGCTGCTACAGTCATTTTCTTATGAAGGTGATTATTCAGGAGGAAGAGCCATTTTCGGAGGCCAGTGGACCGTTCTGAGAAATGTAGAGCACGAGAGACAGTAAAGGAAATGGTTATTTTACATGTATCAGAACGAGAAATAATCATGGTGGCGCTGTCAGGCATTGACGTTACAAGAGAAGAAAGCGCCAAAATGATGTTCACTATACAAATTATCATTTTAAAAAATAAGAAGTGCATTTATTAAAAAAACAAGTGATTGCTTTCAACATATCTCGAGTATACATAATCATGCCAGTCCTAAGCCTTGGTAAAAGAAGGAGTAAAAATTTAGAAAATCCTTCATTTCGTTAAAAAAAAAAACACACACACAATAATTAGCCGTACTAAAACATATACCAAACCATAGCCACTTAGGGTTAGTTGCTGTGGTAATGCTCCACAATAGGGTCAGACGATACAGTAATATTGAAAATAAATTAAAAAGGATATGTTTCTTTTTATTTTAGGTTTCATGATAATGATGATGATGAAGTCTTCGTTGAAGACTTTATGATGATGCTATGTTATGAGTGAACGAATGGAAGCAATTTTTCAGTATGGAATGCAATGACAGCATCAACTGTGTTGTAGTAAAATGAAATCGCAGTATAATGATCAAATTGCAATATAATGATCAAATCGCAGTATAATGATCAAATTGCATTATAATGATCAAATCGCAGTATAATGATTAAATTCACCGTCGACATTATAATTTGCTTTAATCACTCAGGTGATTTCAACTCTAGCGTAAATAGTTATCCTATTTTATCATTCGTTTGCACAGTTAATGATTACTAGACATATTAAATAAAATATGGAGAATCTCTATGAAATCTGTTGGTTTTATTCAAAGGAATTTACTATATTATAAAAAATACTTACATTAATACGAGTACTTGCAAACGAGTTTGTAATTTATAGATCAGTTACCTAAGTGAAACACTAATGCTACTACCACCACCACTGCAACTGCTGATATATACGTATAATAATCTTTGGTGAGAGAGAGAGAGAGAGAGAGAGAGAGAGAGAGAGAGAGAGAGAGAGAGAGAGAGAGAGAGAGAGGAATTTACCTTAGGGTAGGAGACACTGTCATTAGTAGTAAAAGTGGCTCAATCTCAAGTTAGCATCGTATCACAATGATTACAAAATGAAATGAACGTTGCATGCTGTATTGAACTCTTCATCTCCTATCGCCTTTTTTTTTTTTTTTTTTTTTTTTTTTTGCACCATTTTCCAGATCTGACCACAACATGGCCTTCGACGACTGACCTTTTACAATCACTCTACCACTTTCAAACAAGCTTTCCCACCTAAGTAAGCCCCGTCTAACAATCTAACCTCCCAACTACCCACCCCCAACCCCCACCCCCCCTAATACCAAAGACATCACTCACACTAACCAAATAATTGGAAGACGAGTCTCATATTTATATAACTTTTGTTTTTCATTAAACCCCGGTCATCAATGAATGTCTTGATGCTTCTCCGTCCAGTACACAATTCAGCCCAAGACTCCTGCTCATTAGTC
>NC_087217.1:59921639-59984139 GCF_015104395.2 Macrobrachium nipponense | reverse complement strand
GCACACACACACACACACACACACACACACACACACACATATATATAATATATACTATATATATATATATATATATATATATATATATATATTAGTTTTGTTCTTTCTGCTATGTTTTTTTTATCATTTATCCCCTTTCATTTTATCTTCGCTTTAGTTTTAAATGTGGTTCTCTAATTAAGAATGACTATAGCTTCAAACTACCTATAAATACTTTTAAGTATTATTCACTGCTTTAATACTGTAGTATTACACGTTGCTCTCTTCAGATTTAACAACAAATCAGCATACATCCCAATAGCATAAATGAGAGAGAGAGAGAGAGAGAGAGAGAGAGAAGAGAGAGAGAGAGAGAGAGAAGGGGAGTGGCGTGCAGGTGCTAATTGCCTTTTATCCCTAAGCGACGACAACTCTGTCTCGTAAACAATGTAAAGAATGATTGAAGCAGTTTCTCTCTAGAAGGTCATTGCAACGGATTTAAAACTAATGTAAAATTACCGGCGTAGGAATTGAGAGAAGAGACAGATGACCTTATAAACGAACTAAAATATATTGCATACATTATTATTTGACATTTACGAAGCGCAGCTTTCAGAGACAGCATAATACTTGAGATTTATCAGCATAGTTCTCTTTGAGAGCTAACACACAATTTAATCCATGCACGTAATACGTACTACTTGCTATGCTCTATTTTTACCCGTACTCTGCTGAGTACGATGTGACCGCCTAATGAAGAAAGATAAAAAGAAGGAAAGAAGTACGTTCACAATGCAGAGGTGTAAAACAAAAGATACCCAGCCTGTACCTTAATGCTATCCTAAAACCCAGCCTCCTTCCACCATATGGGTACGGCCCCACAATACCCCCTGTGGGTCCTTCTGCCACCTGGGTATCACCGCAGTGGCCCCCTGTAGGGTCTCCTACGACCTGGGCATTGCCACAGGACTCCCTGTAGGTCCTTCTTCTGAGGTACGCCCCATGGGACCTCCAATAGGTCCTTCTTCCATATGGGTATGCCCCCGGCCGCCATCGTACCCCCTGTGGGTGGGTCGTGATCGTCTGGGCATTGAAATGTAACTTGGTTATCGGAATAATATTGTTGGTATAGACCAGAGGTACCGAACTGTACCCTACCTGCCCTGGGCACCCCTCCTTTGGTTTTATGTCGCGTACGAGACTGGCAAGGGTGTAATTATGTAATTACCGAGATAATTACCTCTGCGTGTAATTAAGTAGTTCTTCGGATTCTCGCGTTCTCTCTTTCTCTCTCGCCTCCTTTCTCTCTCTCTTTCTCGCCAAGTAATATTTTCTTCGAGTCAAAAATAACGGTAATCAAAGACAAAGTCATGACGGCGTGTCCTCATTCCTTGGACGTTACGTACCCTGCCAAAACTGAGACCAAGAAAACTTTATTTTGCCAACTTATATAGGGGGTCACTGCCACAGGGTTGGACGACGGCAAGCCTAAACGGGAAGTGTATTAGCCAGTAAAAATGTATGAATATACGGAGTTATTTCATCTTACGTGATGCCTCTCATTTCTTTCTCTGAAATAAGAGGCATTAGAGCTAACTTAAGCTTAGTCTGTCAGGAATAATTAAAGGGAGATTTTTTTTTTGCCGGAATATGATTTTAAGCAGACATGGACAGAAAATTGAAAGTTTTTTTGCTCCGGGTTACGAGTTCAAGCATACCCGCACATAAGGAAAAGCGTTAGCTGGGTACCTTAACAGGGTAGAATGAGGGTAGAACGTGAGGCCTGCAACTTCACACTTCGTGCACATGAGAAACGTCTGAAAGCTTCCTTTCGAAGACAAATTTTCCGAAATATGATCGGAACCACCCTGGATAAGTGTCGAATACACAATTTCTGAGTTGTGTAACACTTTTATTCGTGAACATTCCTATTAATTCATCTATTCGACATAAATGGGAAACCATTATTGAATATGAAATATCATAATCTATATTATGACATTTCATATTCAATAATGGTTTCCCATTTATGTCGAATAGATGAATTAATAGGAATGTTCACGAATAAAACAAAGAGTGTTGTTACACAACTCAGAAATTGTGTATTCGACACTTATCCTAATCATCTTTGGGTATACAAAAGCAAAAATAACAACAAAACTTTTAGTTATTAAAAGTTTTGTTTCATTGTGTGCCTTCCGTTTGTCTCTATTGCCATCGTATCTCTCTCTCTCTCTCTCTCTCTCTCTCTCTCTCTCTCTCTCTCTCTCTCTCTCTCGCTCCAACGGAGGAATCTGGTTATGAAATGCGAACCGAGAGTCTGATAATTAAAACATTCCGCAGATAGCTCTGGCAACATGTCACATTCATTAAATCGAATTAATGCCATTTTTACCTTAATTAGGCCCCGCCAAGACCCGGTCCTTGGACTCTCTCAAGAAAATAAGTGTCGTTTTCTTTATTTAGCCTAAAACAACTGCTTCTTTTTGTTTTTGCTCTTCAAAAGAATACATTTTTTGTTATTCCTTTTTTATGTCAACGCCAAGGTTTTTACTTCGAAGGGTTGATTGTATGAATGTGATTATAGTTAGTTTTTGTCATATGAATATATATTTTTTATCAAATCCGTAAAAGAACATAATATTTTGAGTCTCATTTCTTTGTCTGTTAAAGAGTTTGATCGATGACGAAAACCCCAAAAAGAGAACTTTTATGAAATTACCCTTTAAAATATATTACGTTTCTAGATTTTGGAGTGAATTCGCGTCTGCCTCTAACTGTAGGGTTTTTCAATTACTGGTAGTGCTCTTGTCTTCATGCGCATTGGAAGAAAAGAGAAGCTTCCGACTGTCTGCCAGAGAAAATGGCAATTATTTGCATAACTATGCTAATCACATCCTATTGATGGTGAAATAAACAAGTACATATTGCCAGTATTTGGTGACAGAAAACAAGTAGTGGGAGTATTTAGTAACAGAAAACACAAGCAGTTTGAGTATGTAGTGACAAAAAAGTATAAGTATTTAGTAACAGAAAACATAAGTAGTGTGAGTATTTAGTAACAGTAAACAAAAGCAGTGTGAGCATTTAGTGACAGAAAACACAAACAGTGTGATTATTTAGTAACAGAAAACACAAGCTGTTTGAGTATGTAGTGACAGAAAACACAAGTATCAGTATTTTGTGACAGAAAACACAAGCAGTGTGAGAATTTAGTAACAGTAAACAAAAGCAGTTTGAGTATTTAGTAACAGAAAACACAAGTAGTGTGAGTATTTAGTGTGAATATTTAGTGACAGAAAACACAAGTATGAGTATTTAGTAACAGAAAACACAAGTAGTGTGAGTATTTAGTAACAGTAAACAAAATTAGTGTGAGTATTTAGTGACAGAAAACACGAGTATGAGTATTTAGTAACAGAAAACACAAGCAGTTTGAATATTTAGAGACAGAAACCACAGGTAGTGTATTTATTGACATAAAACACAAGCAGCGTGAGTAATTAGAGACAAAAAAACAAAAGTAGTGTGAGCATTAAGTGACAGAAAACGCAAATAGGTGGTGTGAGTGTTATTGTGACAATAACAATCACTTTCTTGCACTTTGGAGTTGAAGAGAGAGAGAGAGGCTGCAACCTTTTCAGTCATCTCCCTTAATTTAAATGTAGAAGTTCATTTCGGTACAGTTTGTTGCACACACGTCCGGTTTCGCGACCGGAAACTCCGAATTTTCCGGTACCATCTTCACGAATGTAACGGTATGATGGAGGTAAGAGACAGGAAACAACGGGTGAGAACGAAATAATTATGTTGAAAGGGGAGTAGGAACACAGAGTAAATCCTTTAGTGTATATGTATATGTATATGTATATGTACATGCATATACATAGTGTGTACATGTATGCATTACGTATATATGCATGTATGAACGCTTGTATTCGTGCGCGTATAATGACTGACTGTCAGAGACAATGAGGGAGAACTTGAGTAATGAAAACAGACCACCCTCGAGAACGTATATAAAAAAAATAAAAAACTGTAAAAACTGAAAATTATGAATATTCGACACAAGTTTATTTAATTTTCCTCCGGACCTTAATAGAATCCATTAGAAGAATGTCCGAATCCAACCAGTGGTCAGAAATGAACCGTGTGGAATATTTATCTTTAATTTATTTAAATGAGCGCATAAATTTCTCCACACTCTGGGGATACTTTTGAGCTTTGTGTGACCATGTGGTCTATACAAAGGAGAAGGATTTTCTATCTATCTAATTATCTATTTGGAATAACTTATGGATGATGAACAGGAGGAAATTAGTATCTACGTATACGTCATACATACATGCATGAATAAGGTAGAGCTAAATACGCAAGTACAGACTGAAGTAGCATAAAATGAATAAATATAATATAAATATATATATATTAAATTATATATAGTATATATATATATATATATATATATATATATATATATATATATATATAATACATACGTGCATTAAGCTACAAATGTCTTTAAATATCCAATTCGCTCTACCTCGGATTAACAAATAATATATGTTAACCAAGAGGGAATTTTTTTAGTTGATAATCATTTAGTCCTCTCGTGGATTCGAACCAGCGCACAGAGGAGAAATCAGGACTTCAATGACTCGACCAACAAAATACGTCGCTGAAGTCTTGATTTGTCCTTTGTCCGTTGGTTCGAATCTACGAGAGCACGAGATATTATGAACTAAAAAATTACCCTTCGGTTAACATATATGAAAATATGTTAATTCTCTGTGGTAGAGCGAATTGAATGTTAAAGGACACTTGTAGTTTAATGCATGTATATGAATCACGGTGTGATACAAAAACTCATATAGATGTATATTATACACATATATATATATATATATATATATATATATATATATATATATATATATATATATATATATAATATATATAATGTATATAATTTATTTTCGAGTGTAAAGACAAGACAGCTTGGTTGCCTAGATCAAACCCACCGCTTAAATATGACAGCTAATTTGCGATGGAAATACAGAAAGTCAAACAGAAATCCCTCATTCTAAGAAGGGATGGTAGACTATGACAGACTGATCATACCGGCCCAGACGAATCTCCTTCTAAGTGTGCACGAAAAAGGTGCGAGATTTGAAAAGATACTTATTCAAACAAGTTCCGTTGTAAAGAAAGTGAAAAGAAGGGACAACCAGAGTGAAATAACTATGATGTGTTCTCAAACATAACTTTTTATTTATTTATTTATTTATTTATTTTTTGCTATCACCAAGCACTATCCTGAATTTAGTTTTGGAAACCTTTTATATATCATATCCAACTATCTATCTACCATCGTGATTATGGTATCGCGGGTTCGTTTCACGCTGCCGGACATTATGATTTCTTCATATTTCTTACACACACTAGATTATCTCGCTTTGTGAGTTTTTCGTGGGATGGGAGGACGCAAGGAGTTGTAATCCTACAACACCTTTTGTAGCAACCCCAGGTAAAAAGCGGAAACGTTCCCGGAATGACCCTACACGGTCCTTATCCCAATTCGCTATGAAAAGCCAGTGGAAACGCGAATCCTTCTATTAAAAGAGACCCCTTTTCAATCTCGAGTCGTCCGTGACGTCTCTCTTTTGACCGTTTAAGACAACGAGAGAGACACAACACTCCTTCCCTCTCTCCTTTTCTAGAGATGCGAAACTCAAGCAAAAACAACACTCGGTAAAAAAAAGTAAAAAAGACCGCAGAATTGAAAGTCAACATCCAGGGATGACACAAGGTACAATTAGGACATCTGGCGGACGGGTTGAATGACTAGACCCGCAATAAAATAATAACACCGTGCCGCTAATATAATGCGCGTGCACTAATACAGATTTTGTACGCGCAATCTTTATCATTGCGGGCGACTTCTAATAATGCCGTCGTCTCAAATTTATCGTCGAGAGGTACTACTACGCTGTGGTCATGGGGGGAAAAGGAAATCCTGCTGCAATGAAAGACGACAATCCCACCTTTTGAAAAGATAATCTAGGTTGCGAATGGAAATTTAACAGCTAAGTATATAGCGGTGCACAGCAGCTGCTTTGGAGTCTACAGTTCCTAATTTAATTTTGCATTCCGCTCTCTCTCTCTCTCTCTCTCTCTCTCTCTCTCTCTCTCTCTCTCTCTCTATATATATATATATATATATATTGTATTATATATATATATATGACTATATATAGTATACATATATATATAGTATATATATCTATATATATTATTATATAATATATATATATATATATATATATATATATATTAATATATATATATATATAAGAGAGAGAGAGAGAGAGAGAGAGAGAGAGAGAGAGAGAGAGCGTATACTTTTTCAAGTTTTTGACTCGTAACCTAATAGCCAACAATACAACAAAACAAACTACTTCACCGAAATGACAATGGTTATGACCGTAGCAACTTCACAATCGGGACAATGAAGGGTTGTTTTCCTTACAATAGGTGATGGAAAGGCAATTCAAATAGCTCACTGAAACATGCTGTAATTCTCGGATTTGAAAATAAAATCCATCTGATTCCTTTTCTGATAAGATAAGAAACTGTCTTTAATTCTATTTCAATTTTAATTTTAGCATTATTGAATTTGACGTCATTTTTAAAGTATATTCCAATCCAATGACATTGTTGATCATCTACGTCCAAAGAGAGACAACTACCTAAAATTAATATTCAGCGAATTAATTTTTTGTGACTACTTTGGATAAATTCAATAACTATTGTCATAACTGCGAGATGTGGGTCACTTTAATTTTATTGCAAGGAAATGCTACAAGAAATGTTGAATGCGGTTTGAAATGACACGTCTTTTGGTGGTACTGTCAAGTCTGGGTCTTATAGTCGTTGGATATGTATTCAATGACAATACAATAACCTATGGAATTTCTTTGCAATCCTTCCCTTCCCCTTCCCTCCCCTACCACCTCTCTCTCTCTCTCTCTCTCTCTCTCTCTCTTCGTTCAATTCTCGTTATTGTCAAAGTGTTTGCATTCTTTTTCTCCTCGCCTGTTATCCCAGTAACTATGAAAATTAGTTTCGATTCTCTCTCTCTCTCTCTCTCTCGCTCTCTCTCTCTCTCTCTCTCTCTCTCTATTCGTTCAATTCTCATTACTTACAAAGACTTTGCATTCCTTTTCCTCTTGCTTTTAATGCCAATTACTGAGAATGAGTTTAGATTCTCTCTCTCTCTCTGTTCAATTCTCGTTATTGACAAAGAGTGAGTTTGTATTCTTTCTCTCTTTACCTATACTCCTAGTCACTGAGAAAGAGTTTAGACTCTCTCTCTCTCTCTCTTTTATCCGTTCAATTCTCGCTATTAACAGAGAATTTGCACTCCCTCTCTTTGCCTATAATCCCAGTTACTGAGGAAGAGTTCAAATTCTCTCTCTCTCTCTCTCTCTCTCTTTTGTGCCAAGTAATCTCAAATTGAACGGGCAGTAATTGTTCAGCAAATGAGTACCCTCGGCCATCAAATGCAGTAATACCAACCTGGGCGAATTCCGTTCTGAAAAAGATGTGCTTATTCAGGGTACATTTCAACTGGGTTTCCCGGTGTCTGCGGCTCTAATGTTAATAAGAAATTTCTAAATTTCTCCTAATTAACCGCGAGGTAGCAATAATAAAATAAAAAATCTATTTCTTTTGTATATGTCATATTATTTTGCCCGTTTAATATCACTGGGAATGAATAAATCTTCTCATTCCATGATTAAAATCATAAGAATTTGAAGATTATATACAATTGAAAACACCGAGGGTTTGAACCCGAAGATTTTGATATTTAATTGTCAACTTTGAATATAAATTCCTGTTTATTTCCTTGATACTGAAGTGGAAATGTTCATTTATAATACTATTTCCCTAATTTTAAAATGCAATTTTAGTATAAAATACAATTCATTTACTTGATTTTGAAATGCTACTTTTCATATGAAACACTGTTTGTTGTCTTGATTTCGAAATGCAATTTTTCGTATAAAACACTGTTTATTGTCTTGATTTTGAAATGCAACTTTCATACAAAAAACTGTTTGTTCTCTTGATTTTTAAATGCAACTTTTCATATAAAAAACTGTTTGTTGTCTTGATTTTGAGATGCAACTTTTCACATACAACACTGTTTGTTGTCTCGATTCTGAAATGCAACTTTTCATATAAAACACTGTTTTATATAAAGCAAAATTTACTTGTAACTGGACCCGGACACGCAAATGTACGGATCGTTAAGAAAAGCTGAAGACATTATTCGCCTGTATTGTGCAACGAAATAGACAAATGCAAATCTGAAAAAACACTGTTAAATCTAAGCTATAAATTGGCTGACCCAGGGGCTCTCCAGTTATCTCTAAGCAATGGTTACCCACGTGCATGTCGGACTGGAAGGTACCCCACGGATGTACAAATTGGTTGCCTCAGCGAACGTTTGATTTTACAGACCATGCTGAGTTCCTTTGCATATATTTTCATTGCTTGCGTTCTATTATGCGCTATCTCTCCAAGGCCTCAATACATCGTAAAATGCAAATCAATTACCAAACGTTCTTTTTTAAATCTTTTTTTTTTCTGGACGTGTGCTTTTTTTAAGATGCCATTTCGGATAGCCTAATGGCCTATTGTTGGGAGGCAAATGGTATTTTCACCGTCAGCAGGAAAATGATCCCTCCGGTATGTCAGAAATAAGGCTTTGGGCACCGCCACTACTGCTACGTCTTCTACAACCCCTTTTCCCTATCCTTCCCCTTCCCCTTCCCCCATCCCGCTCTCACTCCCCCTCCCGTTGTCCCTTCCAAAATCGTCCCTCCTCGTCCGAGAACCCTTGTGCTTCCCTTACCCCCTTCAAACGGCATCCCCCCTAAAAGTAATACACCCCCTCCCCCCTTCAATCAAGTTGTCTACCTGACGTCTCAACGTTAGGGGCATAAGCTGCCATATGTCTTCCCTGACAAGAATGGCTCTTGCTCCTCTCGGACCTAAGTACGATAATCTGGACGTCAATGTACGATACATCGCCATTACTGTCTGCCCTAAAGAACGGCCATAGTCGGCAAGGATGCTAGATGGGTGGCAAGGAATCGCATGAGAGAGAGAGAGAGAGAGAGAGACAGAGAGAGAGAGAGAGGTGAATTCCAGTCTATTGATACAGATTATATGGTATACAGATTCATGTTTTATTCATTGTATCTTGACACAATTCATCTATCGTCAGTAGTGAAACTTCTCGCTGTCATTAATAGGCTATATCTGTTTTCAGTAGTAAAACGTCTCACTGACATTTATCTACTTTCGGCAGTAAAGCTCCTCACTGACATTTGTTTATTTACGGTAGTAAAACATCTCACTGACATTTATCTTGTTTCAGCAGCAAAACCTCTCACTGTTATTTATTTTCAGCAGTAAAACTTCCCAGTGTCCTTTTATCTATTTTCAGCAGTAAAAAATCTCAGTCATTTATCTGTTTTTGGTAGAAAAACCTCTCACTGTCATTTATGTATTTTAAGTGGTAAAACTTCTCACTGCCATTTATCTATTTTCAGCAGTAAAACATCTCACTATCATTTATCTGTTTTTGGTAGAAAAACTTCTGTGTCATTTATCTGTTTTTGGTAGAAAAACTTCTGTGTCATTTATCTATTTTAAGTAGTAAAACTTCTCACTGTCATTTATCTTTTTTCAGCGTTAAGACTTCTCACTGCCATTTATGTTTTTGGTAGTAAAACTTCTCTGTCATTTATCTATTTTTAGCAGCAAAACATCTCACCATTATTTGGTTATTTTCAGCAGTAAAACTTCTCAGTGTCATTTATCTGTTTTCAGCAGCAAAACTTCTCACTATCACCTATTCATTTTTAACAGTAAAACTTCTGTGTCATTTATCTATTTTCAACAGCAAAACTTCTCACTATCATTTATTTATTTTCATCAGTAAAACTTCTCTGTGTCTTTTATCTATTTTTAGCAGCAAAACTTCACAATGTCCTTCAACCACATCTCCGATCGACTGCCTTCAAATATCAACCCCCGATCTTTAGGAATCTGAATTAGGATCCCAAATCCACGTCTTCGATTGGGTTCGATGGAAATGTAACCCTACTCCATTCAAACACCCGACAAGATATTAAGATATTTTGTCTTTCATTTCCTTCGAAGATCAGTGGGAGAGATCACGTGGTTCAAATGACCAGATCCGCTCCTAGACAAAATTGTGTTCTGGTTGGTTATCATGCGATTTCTTCTTCTCTTTCTTCTTCAACCCTGTAATTTTAGCCCTATCACGATAGGGCTAAAATTACAATATTCTTTAATAGGAATATTGATTTGATTCAATATGTGGAGAGCTTCATATTCCTTTTATTTAAAACCATCTCAAGGGATTAAATCAAAGAGCGATTATTCTATAGTCAAAGGCAATTACTCTACAGTATGTTTTGTTTGTTTGTTTGTATAGTGTTTTTACGTTCCATGGTACCGGTGGTTATTCAGCAACGGGACCAACGGCTTTACGTGACTTCCGAACCACGTCGAGAGTGAACTTCTGTCACCAGAAATACACATCTCTAACCCCTCAGTGGAATACCTACTAAATGCTTGGGTGTATCATGGCCAGTTTCAATCAGCTGATTGAAAATGTTTCTGCTCTTCTCAAGAGGATTCGTAACACCCGCTAGCCAACCGATTCCCATCCTTTTAGAATGAGGGGTTGTGTTTCACGCTTTTTTTTTTCTCTGTTAACCTTTTGGATAGTTTAAGGTTTGAGGCTGTTCAGATCATTGGGCTTTACAAAAAAAGAAACGGCTGGCCTTACAGAAAAAAAAGCAAATAAAAAAACATGGGAATTCAAAAATCTTGAATGCTTGCCGACACTACTTTCACTCAATTTCACTCAAATTTTGTCTAAAGATTAATGACAATTAAGCTGATCATTGAAACACGAGTATAAAAGCACAATATCCCTTACACGATTCTATTAACTTCTTGTTTACTTGCTGGTCAGTCGACCCAGATCCCATATACATATCTTATAATGGAACAGAATCAAGAATCAGACCCGCTACACTGCATGATAGGGAAGGATAGAAAGCACGTAGGATTAAGGGTAATATTCTAAGACGTACAAACGTCAAAGTGACTTGCAGCAAACCCTATGGATCTACTCCAAGCAGCAATGGGTCACAATGAGTCTCAAGAAACCCATAATAAAATAAATAAGAGAGAAATGATCTCCAAACAAGACGTTTGGCTACATGGGTTCGAAAAAGCGGAACGACCTCACCGTGCGTTCAATCAGCTCCGTTCTCCTCTCTTGTGACTCGGTACACCAATTTCCCAGTGGGCTTAAGAGCATGAGTTACTCTATGGGAAAAGAAGCCTGAGAGAGAGAGAGAGAGAGAGAGAGAGAGAGAGAGAGAGAGAGACCCCGACGACGCCATCTTTTATTAACTCGATCCAATTGGACATGCCTGCGCCTAAGGACACGGTCCCTTCCGCTAAGCGCCGCCAATAGAGTCCTGCATATTCCGCGCCGTCGCATCGACTCCGCGACGTCCCCGTCAACTTCTTTGAAAGGAATCTCCCGGAGGAAATTAGGGCTTAAGAAAGCCGAGGAAGGGAGGGAGCCATCGAGAGTAAAGAAAAGATGAATGGGAGAGACAGAATGAAAAAAAATAAGAGGGCGGAAGGGTAATTTTGGGCACAGGGCATTATGAGATACTCTCATGAATAAAAGGAGTTACGGTTAGGAATGTGTGAGAGAGAGAGAGAGAGAGAGAGAGAGAGAGAGAGCGAGCGTTACAAGGGGTTACAAGGATTAGGATGTCTCAAAGATTTGTTAGTCCATCCGAGGAGACGTCGTGTGCTCACTTATCTCTATGAGCAGGTTTTACTGTTCATTCAGTGTCCTAATGATTTTGTCTAGCTTTCTTTGAGAGAGAGAGAGAGAGAGAGAGAGAGAGAGAGAGAGAGAGTGACTGTTGGAAGCGAAGAGTGAGAAAGCGAGGTAGAAAGCATGATTAGACAATTGTTAAGTGGCAGTAAGTGCATTCTTGGAGTAAACATTGTCCGTTTATAGCTCTGAGAGAGAGAGAGAGAGAGAGAGAGAGAGAGAGAGAGAGATACTACAGACAGTGGTGGCGGTATTAAGAATAAGAGAATTAACGAAGGTTAAGATAATAACACATTTCAGCGAGAGAGAGAGAGAGAGAGAGAGAGAGAGAGAGAGAATAATTTGCCAACAAAAGTTAAAAAAGTGAAATCAGTGATTAACCAATGATAGATATTGCGCCAGTCTTCTGTAAAGATGGAACATTTAACATTTAATTGTTGAAATGTTTACCAAAATATCCCTACTATCATCATCATCTCCTCCTCCTCCTCTTCTCCTTCTTCTTCTTCTTGTTCTTGTTCTTGTTGTTCTTATTCTTCCTTCTTCTTCTTCTTCTTCTTCTTCTTCTGAAGAGGATTTCAACTTAATGGTCACCTTTTACCAGTAGCTGGTTATGTAAACACCATAGGCCTAAGTAAGGTCTTTTAGCTGTCTCCAACCAGACACTTTCGCCGAGTCGTGGAATGATTTAATAGTTAAAACCAAACAGGGAAAGATAACACAAAACTCCTAAATATACACCCTTTTACGTACTCATGTACTTCTTCAACATGCAGGCATACATGTATGGGTGTATTTTCAACATGAATAGAAATATAATCATGTGAGTCTGCATATCCATTAAAAGATAACAAATGTACATCTTGTTCCATGTACAGGGCTGCACTTTTGTGCTGCCTATATTTCCAGGAATGCATATACACATGCCTACGCATGAGTATTTTTGTTGTCATACATATGTGTGGGCGCTCTAATCCCTCAATTAACGTAATCTGTTACTTTTAAATATAGTAAGAAACAAGGTTGCTTTGGGTTAGTTTTGTACGTAGCATAAATCATAAACTAATATATATATGGATATATATATAATATATATAGGTATGTATGTATGTATGTATGTATGTATTTTTCCACACATACGTGCGAGGAATCTCTCTCTCTCTCTCTCTCTCTCTCTCTCTCTCTCTCTCTCTTAATTTTCTTTCCACGTCCCGTACGTCACCCTGCGAGCTCTTACACAGGTCCGTATTTAGTGGGGTTTCTTGTATCTTTTCTTTCTTTCCCGGGGCCCGGCGGTTGTCTCATTAACATAGTCGAACATGTGTCCCGGGGAGACGACTCGGCATCATCGCAAGGCGACCGGAACGTTTTCTGTTGGGAGCGTTCTCTCCCGTTTATCTTCGTGTCTTCGCTCGTCCTGCTTGCATGATAAGATGAATCTCGCGTAAAATTCCTGGAGTATAGCGCCTAGAATGATATCAGCCAAATGAGAAGATGAATAACGGTTGATATTGAGATTTGTAGCGATTCGAGAGCAAAAACGAAAAACGGAAATCAAAGGGAAAGGCCCCCGAAGGTTTAATAAAGTCAACAAACGCTTCCATGGCCGCCGTCCCGGCGCAGTGTCATGTTCCAGAAACCGGAGTGTTGGAACAGGGCTCCGATGGCGGTCGACCAATTAAAACGCGTCTCCGTCTGTCCCGGTGGACAAATTCCCCGGCCAATCAGATACGTTTGGTTTACATTTGTTCATTTACAATCATTTGCATAGATGAGTAGGCGATAAAGAAGAGAGGGCAAAAAGTGGAAAGGAGATGCCATCAATGAGGAATCGTTAATTGGGATGTCCATTTCCATGTCGGTTGGCACCACTGGATCCCCAAGTCGAAAGGTTGTATGTAGCACCTTTTTATCACGGGTGTAGCCATTATCTTTATGACAACCGTCCTAATTTTCACTATGGCAGTCTGCTGCTCTTTTCACGCTGAACTTTCTTCTTATTTCTACTTTCATACTTAGGGACTTTGGTCTTTCAAAGAAATTGTCACCGCTGGGGATCTGGTAAACAATTCTAAAAGAGAGAGACGGACGAAATTTAGAAAATCTTATAATATCGAATTTGTAATGCAGTTTTTTTAATGTGTGGATACTCTGGATATAGAATTTGATTAGAAACTAAGCAAATTCTGGCTAATTATGTCTCTAATGCGATCTATTTACACATGAATAATGGAAGTCATTTCCCCAAGTAATTATGTTAGATTAATTTTGTTCACTCACTGCTTCCTTAAATATTAGCTTCGTATTCTGATCCTTCACGATAAAAATCAAATAATATTTTATACCAAACTGATGAAAGCTAATAGTGACATAGCATGAAAACGTAAAGGAGATAATTCATAAATAAATAGTAAACGAAAGGAAAATGGAATTATCAACATGTCATCTTGTACAAATAGAAACTATAAGCAAAGTGGCCCACATACCCTTTAACGTAAAACTTGTTTTAAACCACAATCACACACAAACAAACAAACAAAAAATCCAAAAAGCAAGCACAAACTAACTAACCAACTAACAAAGTACAAGACCTTGGTACGACGTCCGAAAACTTGACAAAAAATAACGAGGACAAAGGAAAACCCAAAACCTCCGTAAACGAACTTACTAACAAACGCACTTTTTAAAGCGTCCGAAACTGGTTAAAAACGAGAGGAACAAATGATGAAAAGCGCCGAGCGTCGTGCGAAGCAGCGAACATCATAGTTCCCCGCGTCCCACCCTACCCCCCCAAAAAAACCCTTCCGAGTTTCGTGGGGCTAAATTTGCATAATTCCATTTCCACTAAATTGTTGCTGTTGCAAAGAGGCTAATTATCTCAATTGCCGCGTCTTTTAAGATCTCAAGTGCTAGTCCTACCCACATCCCCCCCACCCCCACCCCCACCTCCAGCCGCCATCCTAAACATATCCCCTACTACCAGCTACCTCTACCCCACATCCCTATCCTACACTCCCTCCCCTCCTCCCCCACCAAAGCCTTCTCATCCTTCTTTATTTTGTAAGTTTTTCCTCCGCCTTCTTAACGTCATCCCTCGTTATCTACTCGTTCTGTTTCGTTCTTATTTTTTTTAAGGTTTTGTCATCTCTCTCTCTCTCTCTCTCTCTCTCTCTCTCTCTCTCTCTCTTCTTCTTCTTCTTCTTCTTCTTCTTCTATATTAATTTCCCTCCATCATCCAGAAATCTTTTCTTCATTCCCTTCAGTTTCTTGTTTATCTAAATTCCACGTCCATCATTTTGTTCTATCCTTACTTCCTATCTGTTCTTTCGTCTTAGCCCTCCTTTTCATTTCCCTTGATTTTGTCTCATTCTCCAAAGGTTTTCCATCTTGCAGTTTTAACTTCGCTCTGTTGTTATTTGGCAATAAAAAAAACACCTTATTGTTTTGATTCGTATGAGTTGAGCGTCTGTATATAAATACCTGAATTATCTTATGCAAAACAGAACAATAATGTATATTTTAAGTTTTGCTCCATTTTAGAAATTACTTTCGAATGAGCAAGAAAGAGAATAGAATATAGAATTTAGGCCCATGGCCAAGCGCTGGGACCTGTGAAATCATGCAACGCTGAAAGGGAAATTGACAGTATGAAGGTTTGAAAGGTATAACAGGAGGAAAACCTCGCTTTTGCATTATGAGTCAATAGTTAGAGAGGTGGAAAGTCAGATGGAAGAAAGAGAATATGAACGGAGTTACAGTAAAAGGAATGAAAGAGGGGGAAAATCTAAGTGTAAAAAATACAATTTATATCAGTTATATTCAACATCTTTGTATGTATTTAGGTATAAGTACCTCGACTGTTTTGACAATAGCCTCCCCACTAAAAAGATTAATTGAAATAAAAGTATATAAATCATGAATTATAATTTGAAAAATATATGTATATAGTATATATATTCGTGATTTTTAAATCATCAAAAAGGAATTAGTATCTCAGCTTTTAATAAAAAGAAGAAGAGGTTAGTGCCTTCGTGTATGCGAAGCAATAAACAGAAATGAAATAAATAGTGAGTTCGAGTCCACACGGAAAAGGAATCGCAAATATCTCACCCACCGACGTCTCCTTTGTAACCGCACCTCAGTTCATTACTGAGGAATGAGCACTAGGTTCCAATATCTGTCTCGCCAAGATGCTTGCTAGATCTCCTATTTCTTCGTCTCCCTCCTCCTCCTCCCTCCTCCTCCCCCCATCTTCTTCTTTATTCTATATATAATCACTGGCCTTGTGCGTTCATAGCATAAATCGGGCAGGCGGCCATTAGGGGAGAGATAATGTTTGCCTGGTAACTGACTCTTACGTAGCCTGTAATCACCCGGCCTCGATGGGAAGGCAGAACGAACTAATGCAAGGATTATTTACGCTCGCCGGGTAATATCGCTAAATTGACGCGTGATAATAGCTTTTCGGATGATGTATTGAGATTTAGCGAGTGTATTCGGTGCAATCTAAAGCAGTGTTCGGTCCGTCCCGTTCTTCATAATCAATACTACATCACTCGTGAGTTTGGGATGACAATATAAATTTTTGTTCACCTCGCGGGCGCTTCCATGACGATAATTTCGTGTGGGTTCGTCGTCTCTCAAAAGATGCGAATTCTAGCAATAAAAAAATTGAAATAAAAGAAAATTTCGATGCAATCTGTAGTAATTAGTAACCTCCCTACGCCCTGATGCATCGAAAGAGCGCTTATCCCAGCAACTGAAGGGAGATCGTCCATCAGCAATTATGCAAATCAAATCATAATCCAAACACTTTGCAACCTATTTTCACTGTCTACTATTTTCCCCTTGCATCAATCGGCGCGCAGATTAACTCTAACGATTGCAGAGGTGCAATAACTAATCTAAGCTCCTTTTACAGCAACGGATGAAGGTTTCGTTGCTATCTGAATTGCAGATTGGAGAAGAAACCCTTACCAAGCAGACAATAATCATATAATTCTTGCGTTACAAGAACAAAGATTTGATCAATTGAGAACTGTAATCGCAAATGGAGGTACTTGGTAACTGTCGTTAGTCGGGCTTGAAATGAATGATAAAAGGGTTATTATAGGCTACTCTAAAAAATATTGGTGAATTTAAAAGTAATGTCTGCGAAAACGTCTTTTAAACTACTAACACGGCTATTACCGTTACTGCTCTTGAAGTAATTATTGCGCACCTATATATACATATATGTATATATACACATATATATATCTATAATATGTATGCATATATGTATGTAAGTATACATACATGGCCCTGGCCCTTGTGTTTTTCTTCTCACTGAAGGCGACTTCTGCTCCAGGAAGCAACTTAATGATGAAAATAATGCTGGTACACACAGGCACTCACACACGCATGCATACATACACACACACACACACACACACTATATATATATACTATATATATATATATATATGTATATATAACTATATATCATATACTTAAATATATAGTATATATATATATATATATAATTTGAAAAATATATTATATATATTATTAATATATATTATATATTATATATTATTATATATATATATATATAAGAAAATTTGAAAAATATATTGCTGACAATTTAGATATATATATAATATTATATTATTATATATATATAATATATATAGATATAATATATATATATATATTATTTATATATATATATATATATATATATTATAACATATATATATATATATCTATATAGTTATATATATATATATATTATATATATATTATATAATTAATATATATACATATATATATGTGTGTGTGTGTAATATATATATATATATATATATATATATATATAGTGTGTACATATATATATATATATAATATATATAAAATATATAATATATATATATATAGTATAAATATATGTAATATATACATATATATACATATGGATAGATAGATAAATAGATAGATAGATAGATAGATTTTTAAAAAATTTAGTCATCATTCGCATATCGCTGTCAACGGTTAATCAAGCCCCCATCCTAAAGACAACGGGTCTATGATCAAGACATCGGCCACACCTCCCTTCCACAAAAAAGCAGCAAGCGACTGACTTCACCTCCAAAGAACACAGATTATGAACCCTGACCAAACAAAGGGAAATAATCGACCTGAACATACACACTCACACGAACATTCCACCTGAGAACATCCAACACCTGCATTGTTCTTCGACTGCCGATATCACAGGCCTTAATTAGCTCGTCGATCAAAGAGGGACTTTTGTGAATTCAAAAGGAAATCGACTCTGGATTCCGGGGGAGGATTGTCATTTTGAATTCAATAGGAGAACTCGGTGGTCCTTCCCACCGGATTCGGTCTGGACGCAAGAATAAAGGGAGAGGGAGGTTTAATTGCGGAGCTGTGTTTGTCTTCGCCGTAATTAGACGACTGATCGGGTTTTGGATGGCTGGACCTTGGAAGGGCTGGACTGCGCGGTGTGACGTCACTGTCCGATGGCTGAACATGGCGTTCTCGAATGGGATTTCGGATAATGCTCTTATGATAGTGGTACCCATAACCAAGCTTGGCACTGACAACTTTTATGGTGGTACCATGGAGGGTATGGATGCCCAAGTCAAGACTGGCATAGAATTTTTATCATGATGACAGTACCATGGAGGGTATGGAAGCCCAAGTTAAATTTAGCACAGACTGCTTTTATTATGATGGTGGTACATGGAGGTTATGGATGCCCAAGATAAGATTGACGCAATTTTTATAACGGTGATAGTACCATGGAGGGTATGAAAGCTCAAGCTAAGCTTGGCATAAAACAGCTGGGTTTTATCATTGGTGGTCGGTGGTACCATGAAGGTCATGGATATCCAAGTTAAGCTTGGACCAGACAAGTTATATGATGATGATGGTACCGCGGAGGGTATGGATGCCCAAGATAAGCTTGGCACAGAAACAGAAGTTTGTTGTAATGGGCTTCTCTTCCTAGGTGATCGAGTGACCCACCTTGAAAAAAAAAATATAAGCAACCAATTCCATATACTGGGAGTGAATGCCAAGAAGGCATGATTTCAATGGCTGATCCTCGAGTTTGCTATCTTCGCAGCTAATCACTGTTAGGGAATACAGACAAGGCTATGGTAGGGAAAAATAATCAAAATCTTTACTTTCTAGTTTTCATGTTATAAAGTACTTTTCTAAGAAGAGGACTGAGACGAGCAAAGAGTCCGACCTCATACTAGCTCAAAAACACCTAAATAACCTTATTAGAAACGAGCTTGATGGCGGGCGCTACGATGCGTTGGAACACGGCGCTGCCTGTCGTGTCTTCCCTACCTTCCCAATCCCCTATCTCCCCCGCCCACATCCGGTGCGGGCAAACAGGTTTGCAGGAGGAAAGAAGGTGGCTGTGTCATGACTCCCCTACCCTCCCAATCCCCTACCTACCCGGCCCCATCCGGGATGGACAAACGGATTTGCAGGAGGAGGGTGGATGTGTGATGTCTCCCCTACCCTTCTGATCCCCAACCTACCCCACACCCACCCGGGGCGGACAAACAAGAAAGATCCACTCGGATTTTATTATTATAGATAGCTAACACCGAAAGAGATGCATCCGAATTAAACCCACAATGCACCGAAGGCCAAGTTGCACCGTTGCAAAAAATGCAATTGTTCTCCTGCCATCTTGAAAGAGGATTTATTTAACAGCGAGAGACATTAATCCCCTCGCCTGCATATTGCAGACGCGACAGGGCCGGCTTCATTTGGTTACTGCGCAGGATTTTGGAGACGTTTCCTGAAATTCCCTGATGAGGTGTTATCTCTGAGGCTTAGGATTATTTGCACTCAAAATAATGCTTTACATTTTTTACTGCTGTCTGTGGGAGGGAAAGAATATTGTATATATATATACACACACACACACACACACATATATATATATATCATATTGATATATATATATATATGTATATATATATATATATATATATATATATATATATATATATATATGTGTGTGTGTATACACAAATATATATATATATATATATATATATATATATATATATATATACATATATATATGTAATGTATCGTTGTATTCACTCAGGCATGTAAAAATGTATGAGAAAATAGGAATCACGGTAAAATTAACGCAAGAATTAACAATCAGGATTTACAACCAGCAACAATCAGATCTTTAACTTACAATATGATATACCTCATTCTCCTCTGTTTACAATTGATGTTCCAACACAGAGAGCAGACACAAGTAACGCCGTGGAAAGCAATTTCCATTCTTAGTCTCCCAACCAAAATTCAGTGAGTTCGGTTAAAGAATAAATGAGAGAGAGAAACAATTTATAGTCAAAACCTTCGTTGTACTAAATGAGGCAGATGAGAAACCCTTCAGAGAAAATGAGTCAGGAAAGAGAAGACTTAGCATAAATGAGTCTTGTATGAAACCTTCAGTCGAACTTTTTCAGATAACGAAAAAGCAATAATGAGTTCTGGGAGTAAACCACCAACGAAAATGATTCAGGTGAGAAAACCTTCAGAGAAAATGAGGCAGTGTTAGAAGACCTTCAGAGAAAATGGCAGTGTTAAGACCTTCAGAAAATGATCAGTGAGAGAGAAAATGAAATGATTCAGTGAGAAAAACCTTCAGAAATGAGGCAGTGAGAGAGAAAATGATTCAGGTGAGAAAACCTTCAGAGAAAATGAGGCAGTGAGAGAGAAAATGAGAGAAAATGATTCAGGTGAGAAAACCTTCAGATTAAATGAGGCAGTGAGAGAGAAAATGAGAGAAAATGAGGCAGTGTGAGAGAACTTTCAGAGAAAATGAGGTAGTGAGAGAAATTTTCAGAGAAAATGAGCAGCTGTGAGGGAACTTTCAGAGAAAATGAGGCAGTGAGAGAGAAAATGAGAGAGAATGAGGCAGATAAGAAATCCTTCAGAGGGTATGCTGCAAATAAGAGAAACTTCAGAGAAAATGAGTAAAATGAAAAACCTTAAGAGAAAATGAGAAGGGTGAGGAAACCAGAGAAAATGAGGACTCATTTTCTACTCAGAGAAAATGAGTCACGTGAGAAAAGTCTGAGAAAAAGAGGCAGATGAGAGAACCTTCAGAGAAAATGAAGCAAGATGACAAATCTTCAGAGAAAATGAGGCAGATGACAGATCCTTAAGAGGAAAAGGAGCAAATGACAAATCCTTCGGGGAAAATGAGAGGTTGACAAACCCTTCGGGGAAAATGAAGAAGATGACAAATCCTTCTGGGAAAATGAGAAGATGACAAATCCTTCGGGGAAATGAAGAAGATGACAAATCCTTCGGGGAAAATGAAGATGACAAATCCTTCGGGAAAATGAAGAAGAAGACAAATCCTTAAGAGAAGTGAGGCAATGAGACATAAAAAACCCTCTGAGAAAATGAGGCAGACAAAAACACCTTCGATGTAACTTTGTCCGAGGATAAAAGAGCGAAAATGAGTTCGGCGAGTAAACCGTCGGCGAAAATGAGTCGGAAGATGAGTAAGGAAGGCGAACTTACTCGCCTACGAGGACCAGGGGCCCTAGAGCATCGAGATGGGCGTGGCGGGTTCGTTCCTAACTAAACTGTAATCGCTCGGGGCTCGTTACGGAGAACGAGTTATTTACGTCTCCGCTAATGGCCAGGGCTCGGAGAGGGGTGCCCCACACGCAAGTGCGCTGCCCTGTCGGTCGAGTTGTGTGCCGTGCCAGGGCATTGCGCGTACGCAGACGAGGCATGAGGTACTATGTGGCTGATACATTTTATCTTGTATACACACAAATATATCTACATATATACTACATATACATACATATATCTGTAGTGCATATATATATATATATATATATATATATATATATATATATATATATATATCAGATATATATTATATATATATATATATATATATATATATATATATATGTAAACGTATAGAGAGAGAGAGAGAGAGAGAGAGAGAGAGAGAGAGAGAGAGAGAGAGAGAGAGAACCACTGTTTCGCTTAACATAATTCTGCTTCTGTCCTGCCTATCCTATTTGAAACCACACACCCACAGACACTTGTATATAATTTATATACACACACACACACACACACACACACACACACACACACACACACACATATATATGTATATATATAATTATATATATATATATATATATATATGAGCACCATTGTCTAACGCAAAATAATTCCTCTGCTACCCTCGCCTATCCAATTAGACGCCAACATTAGTCTGCACATTTGTGCTACCCACACATGACCTGGGGCATTAAAAAAAAATATTTGTATGTCCTTCTCTAGCTAAAAGCCGTGAAGTGCATCTTGAACAAATAAGCTTTGTAGGACCATACCAGCATCCGTCTTACGTAGAATCCCTCAATAAGTGTCATTTTTACTAAAATAAGTTTTTTTGTCGGGATCTTAAGCAAACATTTAATACTAGTGCTTGTGTGATAAATGCATTCATGGTATATATACATCTTAATGACATTCAACATGATTTCTATGCGTAAATATGTTAGTTCTCAAGTCATTCACACAAAAAAGCAAGAACATGCAAACCCTTACTCGAAAGCGGAGCATACCTGCTCAGGGGTTGGTGCAATGAAGTTTGTTTTAAATGCCCGCTGAGGAGGATAATGGATATGCCCTCTGGGTACTCTTGCTTGCTTTGCCACAATTACAGCGATTAAGCGTTCTTATTGTGGTGCTTTAGCGTTCTTGCTTACCATCACTGGACAGGGGGATTATTGGATATATTCTCTAAATGCCGTTTATAACAGTGTAAGATTTCATAAACAACCATTCCGCCAACTCTGGGGCCCCTAATCAAGCATAATAAGTTAGGTGGAGCCGGCAGAGTTGCCAGATGTTACTTAACGGGCCAATTCGCGCTCCTCGTCGTTGAGACAATTATCAACGAGTTTCTCGGCCTTAATTGATTGTAATAAAAGGTCTTATCTATTAAATTAATTCGCTTAATGGCCATTAAAAACCTTCAGGTTTCTTAACGAAGCGCAGAAGCGACGAGGAACGTGTAAAAATACGGGATTCCTGGCGTCGTTATATTTAACCTGTGCTAATTGATCCTTGTCAATATTTGATTCCCGCCTAATTCTGCCCCGTAGAAGGAAGAGCAATTACCCGGATGTGTGCATGGTTGCAGGTCCATCTGCTATACATCAACGTCATTGGTCTCTCTTTTACTTTCTGACTTATTCAGTCTAATCTACATTTACTTTAAATAAACGCTGATGCGCCGCTGTTGACCCTATCATCTAAACATTTCCTAACAAATTTAAACATTTAGTTTTATCTCTAAAATACACAAGATTTTAGTCCAATTACATTTTCTCTGCCTTTCTGTCTGTCTGCGTCTTCGCTGAATCCAATTTAAATTAGGCAAATATCACAAATAGCTAATAGCAGTGATTTCTGGAGACGATTTCTAAAAAATTTCTTATTTTCCACGGCCGAATACACATTTAGTGAGTTTCTGTTGGTCTATTACTGAATAGGAGCTAGTAGCTAATTGATAGTTTTCTATATACTATTTGAAAACTGTAGCTTTATCATCATACTCTCTCTCTCTCTCTCTCTCTCTCTCTCTCTCTCTCATATATATATATATATATATAATAATAATATATACATATATAATATAATAATAATAATAATAATAATAATAATAATAATAATAATAATAACCGAAGCATTGATACACTTGTTTTTATCGCTAAACTGCTTGTATTCATAGGTAAACAGTTGAAAAATAAGCAGTGTATGCAGACACACGCAGTTGCATTAATATTCATAAATGTTTATATATATATATATATATATATATATATATATATATATATATATATATGAATAACTTGATCACGAAATATATAAAACGTGATGCTACTGTATAATGAAGTTAATGCCACGGAGGAAAATGAAAAACGAGAACTGCCGAGATCTTTCGGTTTTAACGACCCTTTACTTTAGACTCAAGCTTTAAAAACAACAGTCTTTCAAAAGAATGTAGGATTCTGAAGCAGAAAAGGAGTATGCCCTAGTCTCACATGAGAGAGAGAGAGAGAGAGAGAGAGAGAGAGAGAGAGACTCTCCGTGCAAAACCAATAAGGCTGTGGGCGAGTTGTTCGGTGCATACATCACGCTGCAATTAGAAAGTAATTAACCGACTCGGAATGTCTAACTAAGGAGGGAGGGGGAGGGGGAGGGGAGGGGAGGGTAGAGGAGGAGGAGGAGGAGTAAAAGGAGGAGGGGGAAGAGAAGAGGGAAGGGGTGGAAGGCGTTGTCAAGGAAGGACGTTGGCGAGTAGATAGGTGGAGGAAGCTAGGGATATGGATGGGTGGGGAGGGGGAGGCGGGATATTGGAGGAGGAGGAGGGGATGGGGAAATGGAGTTGGTGGGGGGAGGGTAGAAGATTAGATAGGTGGCAGAAGAATAGGTAAATAGATGGAGAAGAGTTGGGAGGGGATAAATAAAGGCAGGGAGTGGATAGGTAGAGCAGAATGTGGGTGGGGAGCAGCATAGTAGATAGGTGGGGGAAAGAGGGAATGGAATGGGGAATGTAGGGCACGGGGCGGGGGTGGGGGAGCAGAGTAGGTGGGGGAGAGATGGGAGTGGGGGAATTACCGGGAAGGGGGTAAAAGTTTGTTTCTTTGGTCAGTAGGAGAAACGATGACGTCATATTATACCTTTTTTTCCACTTATCTCTGCCGTTCTTCCTGTTTATTCCTCTTTTTCTCTTCTCTTTCTCCCTATTCTTCAAGTTTCTTGACATTTCCTTTCCCTCATTATTTTTTTGAACCATTTCATCAAACCGTCTATATCTACGAAGCAGTTCTCATTGTTTTCTATTTTCATAATTAGTCATTTGTTTTGCCTATTTACTCTAATTTCCCTAATATTTCTCTTCTTTACTTTGCACCTTTTCCCTAACTCCCTTTACTTACTGGTTTTTCCAGTATTATCTATACTTATCATTATTATATTATTTTCATACCTCATCCATGTTTTCCTATTATTTTCCAATGTCTCACTTCCTATACATCCTTGTTTATTCATTCTATTCTTTATTAATCATTCTAATACTCCTAAGCATATTTTAACCTTGCTTCAATTGTAAGAGAGAGAGAGAGAGAGAGAGAGAGAGAGAGAGAGAGAGAGAGAGAGAGAGAGTACGAAATAGAACAAAAACACAACGTCTCTTCGACCTCCAAATCCCCAACGTTGAAAAGCATATAAATCTCAAGAGATGTTTTTGCGTCTCCGTCCGTCGAAATGTAATCGCATCTAATAATGCACATAAACATAAAAAAAAAAAAACACACACACACAGGGTACACCGCAAGAGATGAGATACCGTAGCATTATGAGAGATGGCGTACCGTGTACGTGGTGTATGCTGGGTGTAGTGATCCATGAAAGAAAAATAATGATTTCCCCTCCAGGGTGTTTTCTGGTGCGATCTCCCACTAACCCCATTTTTCATCTCGGCCGGGAAATGTCGTTGTCGGCGTAAGTCGGTTTTGGTCGGTGTTTTGCGCTGAGTCACTCTTGAATAAAAAGAAGCGACAATGGGAGTTTTCTCCAAAGGTAAGCAAGGTACGCACAGAGATTTACACACAGATAGATAGATAGATAGATAAGTTTAGTGACCGCAGCGTACAGGATGCAATGATAATATAAACCTATACAATACAGGAAACAAATAATGTCGTAACACTGAGAAAGACTGACGTATATAAATCACTGTGGTCAAACTCCAGTCCTACATTACATTTAAGCACAAACACACATAGATACATACACACGCTAACAAAAAGTGTACAAATTGTTTGCTAAGAAATAACACGCATAAACACACACGTATACAAAAAAAAACAAATTTTATGCTAAGAAAGACAGGAATATCAGATTTTAAATTTTTTATCGGTATTAATATCAAATTTTTTATTTGAAGATTATTTTAAAAGTCGAATGATTCATATTTTTATACCTATATTTATCACTACTTGATTACGGTGGAAGTTAGTCCACCGAAATATAGTCCTTAGCTTTAAAACCAGATTGTTTTAATGGGCATTTTATACTTTAGACATATCCTGTTTCAAAGGCGAATTTCTCTCTCTCTCTCTCTCTCTCTCTCTCCTCTCTCTCTCTCTCTCTCTCTCTATATAATCTATATATATTATATATATATTAATATTATATATATATATATTATATATATATATATATATATATATATCCATATATATATATATATTATATATATATATGAATTCCCATACCAAGAGATATTTGTTTTGCTTTGTTTGTTTGTTTTTATGGTGTTTTTACGTTGCATGGAACCAGTGGTTATTCAGCAACGGGACCAACGGCTTTACGTGACATCCGAACCACGTCGAGATTGAACCTATATCACCAGAAATACACATATCTGACCCCTTAATGGAATGTCCGAGAATTGAACTAGCGGCCAACGATGTGGCAGGCCAAGACCAAACCGACCACGCCACTGAGGCGCTAAGAGATATTTGTGGGAATCCTCTGGTTTACTTTACCGAAACATCCTATATTACTTGTAGACAGACGCATATTTACAAGCATTCAGCTTGTGTAGTGAAGCGTAAATGCAAACTTACTCATTATCGTGTACTTGTCGTACATAAATATAAAGCTTCTGTCTTTATCATATAAACATTATGTAAATGAAATATCCAAAACTGGATTAACCTGATAAAGGAGGATTGTGGCTGACATTAGCAAGCAACTCGATGTAGTCGCAAGTCGAATTATCACGAGCAAATCTTTTGAAAGTAAAACTAGTGAAATGTTGTTAGCTCAAGGACTGTAAATGATATTGATGTGTATGCATTTAGATATTATTATGTAGTAAAATTAACCTCATGCAACTGGGACTCGATTGCCTGCTTTATACATGCAGCAATACGTAATATATAAGTAATAACTATGAAAGTGGCGATATCTAATCAGGCCTATGACCAGTCTATGTAAGTACGGTTATAGACGTGAATCTACGATATCGAAATAGTCATCTGAAATATAGAAATATAGAAATAATCATCTGTAAGTACCCCTATTGATGGAGAAACACTCAAAAGCTTATTGCTTATATGTAAACAGAATGCGTGAACAGCGTCAACGAATACAAACTACTCAAGCAAATAGATAGCCGTATGAAATCAGCAATATCCAAGTATAATTATTATTATTATTATTATCATCATCATTATTATTGTTGTTTTTGTTGTTGTTGTTGTTGTATTGAGGAAGCAGACCCCCTCTCAAGCATACTTTATTAAAAGTAATGGCTACCTCGGCAGAGTTACGCTTGTAGAGATTCTTCTCTATTTGTCGAATAGAGAAGAATCTCTACGAGCGTAAAGCTGCTGAGGTAGCCATTACTTTTAATAAAGTATATTATTATTATTATTATTATTATTATTATTATTATTATTATTATTATTATTATTAAGTAAATGAAACCTAGTCATATGGAACCAGACCATAGGGGCCATTGACTTAAAATTCGAGCTTCCAAAGAATATGGTGTTCATTAACGAGAGAGGCAGTAAAGGGAAATACAGAAAGAACGAGATACTACTTGTTAAAAAAGGATTAATAAATTAAAAAACCGATAAGCATAAAAATGTAAGCAACTGCGTTTAAGATAGGCTTATGGACATAGCATATTGGTCAAGAAACTGGTTTGGGTGGAAATATATATATATATATATATATATATATATATATATATATATATTATATATATATATATATATATCGATATATATATATTATATATATATATGGATACATACATATATATATATATATAGATATATATTATAATAATATATATATCTATATATATATATACACACACATATATATATATATATATATATGTATATATATATATATATATATATACATATCATATATATATATACATATATATATATATATATATATATATATATATATATATATATAGATATATATATATATATATATATATATATATATATATATAAAGTAGAAGTATGTAAGTGGCGAAATAAAAATAGTGCGTAAGTAGTGTCATACAAGTTGTGCCACAGAAGTAAATATTTCCCAAACAGACACGATTCTAAATTAACTGTTAAGTATGACATTGAGAAATCAAAGATAACTCATTCAATATGAAGGTAGAAGGGAAGGTATGAGCATTCTTCCTTATTAAACAGATTTTTCTTGAGATTTACTGAACGAATGATTATAATAGAATATAGAATTTTGGGCAAAGGCAAAGTGCTGGGACCTAGGAGGTCATTCAGCGCTTAAACGGAAATTGACAGTAAAAAGGTTAGAAAGGTGTAACATGACGAAAACCTCGCAGTTGCACTACGGATCAATAGTTAGGAGAGGGTGGACAGTAAGATGGAAGAAGAGAATATGAGCGGAGGTGCAGTAAAAGTAATGTAGGGGTTCTACAAGGCTGGGCGAATGAAAATCGCGGAAACAAATAAAAAAACTTAATGTCAGATGACCTCAGCATATTTTCAAGAAACAACTCATTGTTGGTAATGTTTGGTAATCAAAGCGTTCACAATATCAAAGGTCTCCAGGAACTGATTAAAGAAAAAAAATCGTGAGAAAAACGCGTTTGGAAATTGGCAATTTTCAAACACGCATATCACCACTCTTAGTTAGATAATGGGATTTTCGACCACATTAGAGACTATATATGCAAGTACGCTTTTCCACGGGATAAGTAGGATATCTTTTAAAAGATTGGAGCAAAAAAAAAAAAAAAAAACAAAAAAAAAAAAAAAAAAAAAAAAAAAAAAATGCGACATGGAGCTCTGGGGACTCTTAATATTGTGAAAGCCTCAATCTACACTCCACATAGGATATGCATCTTAACTTTAAAGAAATACGTTGAAGTGATTTTAAGTTGTTTACCACTGACGCCAAACGCCTCGACTTCGTTGATCAAATACTAATAGGATTAAGCCTGGATTACCAAATATGAAATACGGGTTTTACATATGTAACTAGAATGCAAGTTGATGATTTTAGAGTTATAAAAATGAATGTCTTCTTACGAAACTTAGTCGTTTTGAATGCCGTCCAGACATGGCAGAATAAATAACAAGAGTATTAATTGCAATAATGATCATTATCAGTATTACAATCAATATCAACTCCTTTCCTTTTGGAAACGTCTAATCATTTTATACCAACCTGTGAACTTCATTAAATATACAGTACTTTCATTTCAGTTAAATCGTGGATGTAGAAGGACAAGTTTTCTAAAAGTTTTAAAACTGGAATTTCAAGCATATAAAAAAATAAATGATAAAAAATTTTAAGAAAGATAGAAATACAGCAATGATTTTAAGAAGTGAATATGCCCTTATCAGATGAGTTAAGCATGATTTTGTTTATAAAAAGTAGAATATTCAAAACAAGATTTATATTGTTAAAAGCACTTGGGGATAAATGGTATTTATTTGTTACTTCACAATATGTTCATTTTTTTGTATAATTACTAATTTTAAAATAGATGGTAATGTATATGCAATATCACAAATTGTAAAAATCGTAAATGTACATTTTCTAAATAAAAGAAAAAAAAAACTGCCGGAAAAAATGTATTACCATTAACCATTGCTAAATGATTTAGATAGTCCTTTTCTTAAGTCATTAGTTTATACAAATATTTCATGACTCTGTTATGGTAAAAACGTCGCTTGAATCATGACGAAAGAATTTGCTTCATTTCGGTATCAATTAGCTTTATCGAGGTCACGATTTCTTCATCATGGATAAAGAGGAATTAGGACACAAACATGCCCTCATTATGATTGGGAAACACGCAACGGCAATAAAAGATATTAACCATTAAAGGGAATGGCTTTACCTTGAGCAGTAATGATGTTGATAAAAACAAGACATTAATCTGGTCAAGAATGATTGTTTCTTGGTAAGTTTGTGAATGAAGGAAGGAAGGAAATACCAGTCAAAATGAAGACAAGAAAAGAAGTAAGCATTTACTCTGACCCAAGTCTCGTTTATTCCGCGAATTCGCGTTAAAAAGGAGACAGATTAAGAAACCCTCATTTCCTTTCAGCAATTTATCACTGTCTTTACAACGCTCGCAAATACCCTGCCGGGCTACTTAAAGGTTTCCGGGGAATGACCAACTCAACTTCAGGAGATAGAACAGCCTTACCGTTGATTCGGAGCCACGAAGTCGTGACCCGATTTGATGTTTGTCTGGTGAGAGAGAGAGAGAGAGAGAGAGAGAGAGAGAGAGAGAGAGAGAGAGGTGGGGATAGGGAGACAGAAATTGGCGAAATGGGAAGAAGTGACCAGAAGTATTTAGAGAATCATAAAGATGAAAACGTTGTAGCTATTAGTTGAGTTGAGTTGAGTTGAATATAGAATTTAGGCCAAAGGCCAAGCACCAGGACCTATGAGGTCATTCAGCGCTGAAATGGAAATCAACAGAAAAAGGTTTGAAAGGTGTAACAGGAGGAAAACCTCGCAGTTGCATTATGCATCAAGTGTTAGGAGAGGGTGGAAAGTAAGATAAAGAAAAAGAATATGAAAGGAGGTACAGTAAAAGGAACCAAAGCGGCTGCAGCTAGGGCCCGAAGGCACGCTGCAAAGAACCTTAAGTAATGCCTACATTACACCGCATGAGGTCCATTGACGGCACTATACCCACCTACGGGGGTTGTAGCTATCAGAGTAAAGTGTTTTGTATAAAAATGACAAACAATGTCAATGGAGGGGGAGCATCGATATTGTTTGAACGCATTTGGAACGATCGTCGTGTGATTTAGATAAACTCATCATTCATCCCAGACCTTCACTGCTAACACATACGATATTAACAAAGTACCATTCATCCACAAATAAAAGTTAGCATGACTAAACTTTGTATTTCTGATGTGATTTTGCAGGGAAGTAGTACATTGGCTCCAGTAAAAGAAGCCAGATCTCCTGCAAAGATAAAGAAGAAGTAAAGGAAGAAATCTTATTATCCACTTCTCCCCTGTCTGTCTGACTGCCTGTCTCACTCTCTCATCTGCAGACCTATATAATAAATATCCACAATACTAACCCTTTTCCTTCCCATTTTAACCCTTTTGCATCTCTTCCCATTCTTCTTCATCTTGCTTCTCATCCACTCTCTAATTATCGGAAGAATCGTGTGTATCCCATTTCTCAATGTAAAGAAACCCTAGCGATTGAGACCTCATGGGCTTGTCCGTTCATTACCGTCCGGCTCCGGCCCCTCCCCCAGATAGGCAGAGAGAGAGAGAGAGAGAGAGAGAGAGAGAGAAACGTCAAAACAGCGACCATTCGAATGCAAGATTAATCGGGATCACTTTCCAAACGGCACTCGGCCCATCGAGATTGCAATCAAAACAGCGCGCCGATGCAGAAGGAAGTTCCCCGAAGGCCGGCCTGAATTCGGCTCAGATTTGAGAAACACTACTCCATTCGAGGAACACTACTCCGTCGCAATGAAACTTTTGAGGAGAATGGACGCGAATCATTACATTTTTTTTCTTTTTTTGAGTTTTCGTACAGGAGAGTTTTCGTTCCTCATAAGAGTTTACTTTCGTTTTCTGCATGTGCTTTTGATAACATCATCGTTCGTTGCGCATTTATATCGTCCAGGTTAACCAGATGAAAGGCCTCTGCTTCAGTTCAAGTCGGCGGAATTCGGACGAAAACCGAAGAAACGACTCGAAACGCAGAGAACCTCCCGAGATCAGGCAATCTCAAACCTCTCGCCGTGTCAGGCATAAATCCATTATATTACTCGATGGAAATTAATGAATGGGAGAGCGGGTAAATGCATGAATGAAAGTTACGATGATGACGGTGATGAAGATGGAGTAGATAGCGAGCGCTGAGTGATGAGAACAGAGCAGAGAAAAAGGCGAATTAACGTTTGGCGAGTTTTTTTTCTTCGGAGAGGTTCGCCTTTGGGAGAACCCAAAGTCTCAAGAGCTTGGGAGATACCTTAGGAGAACCAATGTGTTCATTTGGTGTTTCTTTGACGGCCGAGTGGAAAACGTTCAGCGCATTTCCGGGAAGGAAAACAAAAACAGATCAAATGATAAACTTTACGAAGTATATCTTAGTTAAACCAGATCACTGAGTTGATTAACAACTCTCCTGGGGCTGGCCCGAAGGATTAGATATTTTGTACGTGGCTAGGAACCATTGGTCACCAAGTAACGGGACCTACAGCTTATTGTGGCATCCGAACAACATTATATCGAGAAATGAGTTTCTATTCACCAGAAATACATTCCTCTGATTCCACGTTGGCCACGCCGAGATTCGAACTTTGGACCACCGGATTGGTAGCCGAGCGCGAAAACCACTCGTCCAACGAGGGGCTAAACAACTTTACAAAGATGGTAATAAATATAATTGATATGACCGTAAAGATTATGGTAATGAGGATAATCACCGTGATGATGATGGTAACGATAATGGATGGAAACGAAAAAAAATTACAGGAAATGAAGTATAAGTTAAACCAAAATGGCGATGAAAGATGGATAACCTCCAGTGAGAAGAGATGACTAAAACAAAATGGTACCAGATCACGCAAATAATTCCTCAGAAGGCATGAGATGAGTTGATTCACTGAGAATATTATGTTATGTGTAAGTTTACCCAAGTCCAGCAAATTGTTTGTAAAACGTTCGCCGACATTAAGAGAACCCCGTCGGGGGTAGAGCCGTCAATGCACCTCAAGCAGTGCACTGTAGGCATTTCCTAAGGTTCTTTACAGAGTCCCTTCGGCTCCTAGCTACGGCCCCTTTTACTCCTTTTACTTTACCTCCATTCATATTCTCTTCCTTCCACCCTCTCCCTAACAACTGCTTCATAGTGAAACGGCGAGGTCTTCCTACTGTTACACCGTTCAAACCTTTACTTTTAGCTTTCCTTTCAGCACTGAATGACCTCATAAGATACCAGCGAGTGGCCTACTGCCACAATCTTAAAATCCAATCCAATCCATACACAGCAAGAGGTTACCACTCATCTTCTGAAATGGAAATTGACAGTAAAAGGTTTGAAAGGTGTAACAGGAGGGGAACCTCAAAGTAGTTGCACTATGAAGCAATTGTTAAGAGAGGCTGGAAAGTAAGATGAAGACAGAGAATATGAATGGAGGTACAGTAAAAGTAATGAAAGGGTGGGGGGGCAGCTAGGGGCCGAATGCACGCTGCAAAGAACCTTAAGGAATGCCTACAGTACCCCGCATGAGGTCCAGTGACGGCACTACCTTACGGGGATCTTATTTAAGAGAGAAGTTACTGAGTTGGGACTGTGTCGGTTTTCACATACTTTTACGCCTTCATTTATCTTTAAAATACACAAATAAATTAAATACATAAATATGGGAATTGTTAGATAAATGGAATGTAGGAATGTTTCTTATGGGAAAAACGTCAGTTTAATGACGTAAGTACCAGTATCGATGTAGTGCCCGGGAAATTGTATTGACTTAATCGGAGTTAACTGAAATAATATTCTAGTGCAATCCTAATTTTGAAGTAATTACATTTGTCTTGCGATGTAATACAATGGTTAAGATGGCAAAATTGTTATTATTTCAGTAGATGAAACCTATTCACACGGAACAAGCGCACAGGGGCCACTGACCTGAAATATAAGCTTCAAAAGAATGCTGGTTTCAACCTCCCACCGCAGACAACATACTGCAGCAGTAACTGATCATGATACAGAACCAGTAATTTTTCATCGCACTAGGGGAGACGCCAACCCGCGACATCTGAGTGGCATTCCACGACACTAATCACTACAACAGCGGACCAGCTAATAAATAATACAGGGTGTCCATAAAGTCCCACTACCATTACAAGTATTTATTATTTAGAATGGTACTAGGACTTTATGGACACATTGTATTATGAAAAGATTAAAAATAATCCTAGGGTCATATATTGATTTAGGAAGTTAGTTCTGATCCTGACTTTCGTACGAAAACCTGAGAATATTTAGTATTCATACCTGAGGATTTCTAATTCCATGCAGGAGTGGCAAAAAAAAATTAAGGCTTTGGTTCAGGCAGAGTTCATTATGACACTTTTCACAGCACTGGGGGCTTTCCAGTTCTCGTCTTATAATGAGCCTGCAGTTAGAAAATTATTTATTAGTATCAGTTTCCACATTTAGGAAGAATATGGTTTTAACTTTTTTAATCTTCGTTTACCAGGGAGACTACAAATTAAATTTTATTATAATAAAAAACTAGAAAATAATTTATTAGTATCAGTTTCTATACCTAAGAATATGGTTTTAACTTTTTTAATCTTCCTTTACCAGGAAAACCACAAATCAAATTTTTTTTTATAATTAAGACAATTAGAAAATTATTTATTAGTATCAGTTTCCATACCTAAGAATATGGTTTTAACTTTTTTTTCCTTCCTTTACCAGGAAGACCACAAACTATATATATATATATATATATATATATTATATATATATATATATATATATATATATATATATATATATATTAATATATATATATATATATATATATAGTATATATATATATATATATATATATATATATTAATTATGTTTTTTATTATGTTTTAAAACAAACATGGATATGGTACCCTTCCTTATCCGCAAAAACTATATTTTTCCTAGAAAACTCAATATCAAAATCGTTCCAAAACTCCAAAATAATCCAGGAGGACAATATATCACAGCTTTAAGTTCTTGGAGTGGTTGTAAATATTTACCTTTTAGTTAAGATTAATAAGATGATAACTGAAGGTATATTTGAAGTTTTTAAAAAAGGCTGAAAATTGTTAAATGATTAATCGGCATTCGGTTAAACTTGATCTGAGGTGACGGCTTAACTACAGCAATATGCAGAAATTAACTGCCTCTTTGAGTGAAGAGTAAACTCTTCTGAAAAAAAAGGAAAAGAACGAAAAAAACTACTTTCCCCATATAATGTTATTACCGTTTTTAAGTCTATCATTAAAATTTAATGAGGTAAAACCTGGCTTAAAATGAATGAATCTTATGAATATGCTTTTAAGAGATAGAGTTAATTTAGGGTAGGGTTTATCGTTTTTATAGCAATTTACTGCATAGGCTACAATACATACATACGTAGACTATGTTAGGTTATGTCTTGTTCTTAGGATAGGCTTTTCTTTTTTTTTCATATTCCTTAATCCTCAGTTGACACACACACACACTCATAATCTCAAAGAATTCATCTGGATACTGCCATCGTCAAAATAGCATGGAAGATTATGGTCAGATCTATTTCAGAATTTAGACTAAAGGCCAAGCAGTGGCACCTATGAGGTCATTCAGCGCTGCAAGGGAAATTGACAGTATGAAGGTTTGAAAGGTGTAACAGGAGGAAAACCTCACAGCTGCGCTATTAAACAATTGTTAGGAGAGGGTGAAAGTCAGATGGAAAACAGAATATGAACGGTGGTAGAGTAAAAGGATTGACAGAGGTTGAGGCGTGGTGCCGAAGCGACGCTACAAAGAACCACAAGTAATGCCGACACAACAGTGCCTCTACGGTATAGCGCCGTAGGGGACTAAACCATACATCTGCCCCAACCGACCCTGTAGTAGGTTCAACAAGGTCATACTCGTCTAGAATCTTCCTAGAATAAATTAGGTAATAACCAGCTCCTCGAATACCGTAAACAGTCAAAGCTTATGCATACAAAACACCCACAAACTCTCGTCGTCCCTGGTTACTCACGGGAATAATAATTAAGGGATATAAGTTGTCGACAGAATTTCTCTCCTTAACAGAGATAGTCTGAACCAAGGTCTATAGGCCAACCCGACTGGACGGAAGGAGTGGGACCCTAATTGCGGTGTTTTGGTGACAAAATGAAACGATCAGTTTGCAGCGTTTGAAACTGCACCAACAAATATTCCAAACATTGTTATAAAAATATATATAATTCCCAATATTCATTCTATCTGTTCATATTATGTTATATGCATACATTTTAATGTTAGTTTTGGGAGAATTCATACATCGTACTACCGATTATTCTTAAAAAATAACAGCCATATCACATTTTTTTAACAGAATTGAACCATATTGCTGTATCAAAGAGTCTAACATTTACATATTCGTCTACATTATTTACAGTGTAGATTATCATCACTTTCAGTCTGGTAAACCGCCTTTTATATAAACTAAGAGTGAAACAAAACACTCTACATTAATTTAATTTACTAGATCATTATATGCACAAAACATTCTGTTTCTTCTTATTGATCCGCGATGTAAATCAATTTTAACATTAAATATAAGATTTACAATATGCTGTTTAAGACAGCAGAATGATTTCAGAACGATAGTACTGGTAATCCTCTTAGGCACGAAGATATAGTGATTCAGTTGTATTCCACATAGGAAAATGAAAAAGTTATGTCTCAGAAAATGCCCAACAATTTCGTCCTCCAATGGACCTCTTCTTGGAGGTCCATTGGAGGACGAAACTGTTGGGCATTTTCTGAGACGTACCTTTTTCATTTCCCTATGAGGAATACAACTGAATTCAGAACGATCTTTACGCTAAAATAACGAAAAATGCGATAGAATGTATGCTCCATTCCAACTAACTTCCAAACTGAGTTCCTCTACGACATTTCTACGCGGGAATAAATTGCTTCGGCAGCCGGCAAACTTGAACGACGTATGAAAATTTTACGGAAAAATATCCCAGTAATATTTCTTAATGAGCTACTTAAACACCCTGTTTTATATATATATATATATATATATATATATATATATATATATATATATATATATATATATATATAATAAAGTATGTTTGAGAGAGGAGACAAATTGTACCAAAATGTACCCTCTTTAAAGAAAACGTACCAAAAAATGCAAAACATATTCCAAAATAGTATGAAGTATTCTCCATCTGGCAACACTGGCAGTTTCGATGTTATTGTACGACGACCATTAAAGAAGAGGTATTTTTATAGTCTCTCTCTCTCTCTCTCTCTCTCTCTCTCTCTCTCTCTCTCTCTCTCTCTCTCTCTCTCTCTATGTCTTCATCACCTGAGCTATTGCCTTGAGACATGCCACCAGATTTTTGAGAAACAAACAACTTTCAATATAATTTAGTTATAAATAAACATGGTTTAGTTTAAGCTAAGATAAGGATTTAGGCTACGGTTTTTATTTGATACCATTTATCTATCAGATGTAATGATCGTAAGATATGGTAAAATGAAGATACTGTGGCCAAAATTGGGACATAATGAGGCAATAAGGAATTGGATGAAAAAATCAAATAAAGATAAATCAGAAAGCTTGTCAGACAAGACACCTAAAAGCCTGATCTTAAAAATCACTTGGGGATAAAGGCAAAATATTTTTTACTTGGCAATGTGTCCATTCCTTTTTTTATAATTACTAATAGTGTGTAAATAGATTGTAATGTATATACACCATTATAAATTGTAAGAAACTGTAAATGTATATGTTATAAATAAAAGTTTTAAAAAATCTACTTAACAGAAGCGCAAATAGGTCAAATCAGGGAGAAATTCAATATTTCTTTGTGACGAAAATTCAAACGTGACGAATCAGATATCAAATGCGAAAATAAGACACCTACCTCTAGGGAGCAATACATAAATATGGATACATTAGTAGCAATGCATAAATCATGTATTTATTACAAGCAATACATCAAGATGGATACATCGTACATAATTGTTTAGTTACTGGAATGGTTTACTATAACTGCGTATAGCTCTATCACATTATTCATTAAAGAAGTTATAGCAGGGTCTAATAATCGACAAGGCAGCCAAATTATTAATGGATGAAACACCCCTCGTCCCCCTCCTACCCATAGATAGGGTCATGGCCATTCATTCTTCTTGAGCCTAATTGGTTACGTATTAAATCAAGAAATAATTATGAAATGCTTACAGGAACTGGAATTGGAATATAAAATTAGGCGAAATGCCTAGCGCTGGGACCTATGAGGTCATTCAGAGCTGAAAGGGAGATTGACGAAAAAAGGTTTAAAAGGATTATCAGGAGAAAATCTCGCAGTTGCACTATGTAACGATTGTTAGAAGAGGGTGGAAAGTAAGATGGAAAAAGAGAATGCTGACGGAGGTACAGTAAGATGAATGAAAGAGGTTGCAGCTAGGGGCCGAGGGGACGCTGCAAAGAACCTTAAGTAATGCCCACAGTGCACCTCATACAACCCAATGGGGTAAATGATTATTGGAACACGGACAACTTGTATAAACTGGCCAAGCTACAATAAAGAAAAAGAAATAAAAACTGGAAGGAGAACTTGAGAATACACGATACGTCAACCAAATAAACATAATAAGCCCAGGATCCAAAATGGAAATCCAGTGCTAAATGTTATTCCAGAAAACTATAAACCTCATCCGACATGTTAATAGCAACCACCGGATGGACTTGGTATAGGGCTGATAAGGAATGCACGAAATACATATGGTTATACTCCTACTTTACAGCGCCATTCATCCGTGCCACGTTTTTTTTTTCTGATTTGCATAGTTTTTTATGTGTTCAAATCATCAATAGTTTATTGATCTTTCCCTCGTTGTATAGAGTATTCTCTTCTGTTCCCTGCATTCTCTTCTTTCATATGAGTGTTCTGTTACTGTGGGAACCAACTTTAAGAGTTAATAGCTATCGGATAAGTTAATGACATTAATTTGGGCTGATTCCACATAATAATAATAATAATAATAATAATAATAATAATAATAATAATAATAGAATAATAATTAATAATAATAATAATAATAATAATAATAATAATAATAATGTGCGCTGACTCAATACGAATATTCGTTAATTTTCAGTAATAATAATGATACCTTGGCCTTGCCCATATGAATGTTCGCTCAGTTATAATAATAATAATAATAATAATAATAATAATAATAATAATAATAATAATAATAATAATAAGGGCTGGTTCAATACAAATATTCGTTCATTCCCAATAATAATAATGATAATACTTTGGCCTTGCCCATACGAATGTTCGCCCAGTTATAATATGATAATAATAATAATAATAATAATAATAATAATAATAATAATAATGATAATAATAATATACTTTATTAAAAGTAATGGCTACTTCAGCAGCATTACACTTGTAGAGATTCTTCTCTATTTTCCGAATAGCGGCTTTTTCCGTGCTACTTAGACAGGCTAGTAGAGCGCCTATAGAGGTCATGATCAAATACAGTCTAAATTGGTGTATATATTTGAATTTTACAGATAAACTATGATACCATATTTGTTATCAAGTCATTAACGATATATATATATATATATATATATATATATATATATATATATACGTCCTCTCTCTCTCTCTCTCTCTTTCTCTTTCTTGAAGCAAGCGAGCTTTCGTCTGGAGCTGCCAGACATCCTGGGCGGGGCTGGGAAGCTGAGGGTGGACTGATCTTGAAGCGGTGTCCGTCCTCGTTTATATTTGGAGTCGACAGCAGGGGGTCTGCCCCATGCTGATCTACTATTGGCTGTGGCGGTAGGTCTTCGTTTTCAGGATAATATCAAGCTGTATTATAAAGCCTTCATGAGTTCTCATTACCGTGAAGAAGAGGACTCAGTTAAGAAAATTATTTCTGAAAATGTATCCCCGACCGACGACACCAAAAATATCGACCTAATTATCTACTACCAGAATCGGAGGACGCGCGACCTTATTATGAAAAATAACCCCTCTCCACAGGTACGAGACCCCCCTGAAGCAGACGCATGTGGTGCTACCAATATACATGCCCAGTCCGCGGTTGCAGCGGCGCCTACGTTGGTATGACTACCATGCGCCTGTCGAAGAGACTCTCCTGCCACGCCCAAGAGGGGGCTATCAAGAATCACGCATGCACCAAACATCAAGAGGCCATCTCCCGGGATGTGATCATCCAAAACACGAAGATCATCGGGAAGGCCCCTGATGCCCGTCGGTTTACGCCTGCTGGAGGCGCTTCTCATCCAGCAAGTGAAACCTATTCTAAATACGACGCAGGAAGAATTTCTCCTCCCTACGAGTATGAGAAGACCTGCCACCAACAATGACACCACCGAGCACGACAACTCCACGGAAGACAACGCCCCCGAACGAGATACTCCTGCAGCCAACCATAATCAAGTTAGCCGTGACGTCCCGCAGCGTAGCGAAACGCCCATCGACGTAACCGCGCCCCTAAGGAGGTCTAGGCGGCTGCAGGACTTACAGCATCGCAACCATCAACGCGTGGAAAGTGGCTTGAGACCCGGTTCAAGCCACCAATGAAAACGAAGACCTACCGCCACCAGCCAATAGTAGATCAGCATGGGGCAGACCCCCTGCTCGTTCGACTCCAAATATAAACGAGGACGGACACCGCTTCAAGATCAGTCCACCCTCAGCTTCCCAGCCCGAGGATGTCTGGCAGCTCCAGACGAAAGCTCGCTTGCTTCAAGAAAGAGAAAGAGAGAGAGAGAGAGAGAGAGAGAGAGAGAGACATATATATGGTATATATATATATATATATATCGTTAATGACTTTGATAACTATGGTATCATAGTTTTATCTGTAAAATTCAAATATATACACCAATTTAGACTGTATTTGATCATGACCTATTCTATAGGCGCTCTACTAGCCTGTCTAAGTTAGCACGGAAAAAGCCGCTATTCGGAAAATAGAGAAGAATCTCTACAAGTGTAATGCTGCTGAAGTAGCCATTACTTTTTAATAAAGTATGCTTGAGAGAGGGTCTGCTTCCTAAGTACAATAATAATAATAATAATAATAATACTTTGGCCTTGGCCATACGAGTGTTCGCCCAGTATAATATAATAATAATAGTAATAATCTGGGCTGGATCGATACGAATATTCGTTCATTCCTAATAATAATAATAATAATAATAATAATAATAATAATAATAATAATAATATCTTGGCCTTGCCCATACTAATGTTTGCTCAGTTATGATGAAAATGATAATTATAATAATAGTCGACCTACGTCCCGGAACGATCAGGGAATCGCTAACTGGGATCGAACGCGCTTCACTTCCTCGCGGGATTCCGATAAATAGCCGTCGCGAACAATAACATTCTCGTTAACAATGGCGATTCGCGGCAACGATTTAGTACCCCGGGCTAATTACAGGAAAGGAAGGGGCATTCAGCCACTTCCCTTAAATAAACGAAGGGGGTTGGGATGGGGGAAGGGGGGGGATTACGATAAATCCATCAGGACGTCTTATAATTAACCAATATCCCTTCGCATTTTATTAAAGCAATATGGCAGTTTGTTTTGTCCCGACCTCCGGCGGAGATGCCGGAGGAAGACCTTGGAATGGGGCTTCTCCTCGGCCGCCGTGTCGTAAAGTCTGCCGGTTGATCGAACAATAGAGAGAGAGACTCGGCTCATCCGTCATGAGAGGTGAATCAAATTCTCTCGATTTGTCCATTCGTTCTCCATCCTCATTCTTGGGTTACAGTCTAAGTTATAACTTCAACTTGAAGTTATAACTTAAGACTGTATATGTAACTACTCTGGGTTCATTATGGCTTACAATGGGTATCCCCCGCATGGAGGTATGCCATCAGTGCACCTCACGGGGTGCACTGTAGGCATTACTAAAGGTTCTTTGCAGTGTACCTTCGGTCCCCTAGCTGCAACCCCTTTCATTCCCTTTACTGTACCTCCATTCATAGTTTCTCTCTTCCATCTTGCTATCCATCGTCTCCTAACCATTATTTCAAGATGCAAGTGCAAGGTATTCCTTCTGTTACGCTTTTCAAACCTACCTACTCTCAATTTCCTTTCCAGCGCTGAATGACCTCATAGGTCCCAGTGCTTGGCATTTGGCCTGAACACTGTACTCCACTCCACTACAACGGATATCTGTAATTCTCTTAGGATTACGCACTTCGGTGGTTGTTCTATCTTTTCTACTGCTTTTGAAACAGTGGAATTCTATTTCAACTTTTTGTTTCTTAATTTCACCATTATTCCAGTTCAAGAGCTACATAAAGTCTATCACTGCCTTTCAGGTTGTGACTAGCCCATCTTCCCTCCTCCTCTTATTCAGGTCTGGGCTAGACAAGGGCAGTAGAATGACCTTTAAATTATTCTTGATGTAGATTAGATGCCTTTTTTTTAACATATCGGAGCAAAGTCCCTATATTTGTTCTGACATTATTATGGCACTTAAGACCGGGTGTGTGTGTGTGTGTGTGTTGAAATGTGTCGGTGCCTTTTTGTACTTGTTGCGATGTTTAGTGTCGATAAAACTAGCTGGGAATTAATTAAATCTCCTAAAAACAATTCCAGGTAAATCACCTTCATAATTACAGGATAGCGAGGTAATATACGGGTTTTAATCTTCTTTATGCCTCCATATCCTCAAGGGCTTAGAGCCTCAAAGAAATTATTCAGCGTAATAGAAACTCATTTCCAAAATATCTGAAAGCTGGAAGGATAATTAGGTAAACCTTTAAATGATATGTGTGACTAGGTTTTTTTTTGTCTTTAAAGAACCATCTAAAGAGAGACTTTTAGTAATAAATATTTTACATTTTTTAGTAATTAATTTCTGTCAAAAATATCTAATTGTCAATATTTGATAATGAGCTTAAAGTCGTGCGCTACGCTGAGCGGGACAAGAGGGTTGATGTATCATGTCTTTCCCTCTCCTACCCTCCCTGTCCCGGTCCCACCCGGGGCGGACAAACAGGTTTGAAGGAGGAGGATGGATGTATCATGACTCCACTACCCTCCCGATCCTCAACCTACCTTGGCCCACCCGGGCCGGGCAAACAGGTTCGCAGAAGGAGGATGGATGTCTCCCCTACCCTATCGTTTCCTTACCGACCCAAATCCCCCGGGGCTGAAAAACCGGTTTGCAGGGTATGGGTGGATGTGTCAAGCCTCCCCTTACCCTTCCGATCCCCTACCCACGCCGTCCCCACCCGGGGCGGACAAACAAATATCCACTCGGATTTTATTATTAAATGATAGATTTTGTCCTGCTTTCTGTCAGTGCAACAAGTCATTTATCGTAATGATTCATTATTTGTTTATTTGTTGAGCAGATATACTACAGCGGAGGTGACGTTTGCTGTTTAATGACAGAGTATTTTTCAAAAGATTAATAATTAATGACTGACAAATTACAAGCAGCTCTTTGTCTTGTTTCTTTCAAAAGGGAGCATCATAAGCACAGAGTAAAACTATATAAATAGAACAGAATACGATATATAATTTAGGCCAAAGGCCAAGCGCTGGGAGCTATGAGGTCATTCAGCGCTGAACCGGAAATCAGCAGTAAAAAAAAGTTTGAAAGGTGTAACAGGAGGAAAACCTCAAAGCAGTTGTACTATGAATCGATTGCTATAGGAGAGGGTGGAAAGTCAGATGGAAGAATAAGAATATGAACGAAGATACAGTAAAAGGAATGGAGGGGTTGCAGCTAGGGGCCGAGTGGATACTGCAAAGAACACTAAGTAATACCTACAGTACACCATATGAGAAGCACTGACGGCACTACTCCGTACGGTGAGAAAAATGATGTAAATGATATGGGAAAATAGTGTGATTGACAATATAATATCTTTATCAAATTTAACAATTTTTTACCACATCCTCTGCTTGTTCCCACATTTATTATCCTTCCTGGAAAAGTATGATTGTGACATTATACGTTTGTGGTGTTTTTTGAGCTATACCATTGTAAGGGGAAACGGCTTAATCTTGAAATAAAATATGCATTTATAATGTGCGTCAATTTTCTATTGTATGTTACGAATGTATCAATGGAAAATAGAAAACTCAGATAAGAGGCAAGAGGTATAATTTGCGTCGAAATGGTATACAGAAATACACAACCGTACACATACAAAAAACCGCATCTACTCAGCCCTGTCCCAAACAAGGCATCCATGCCTTTATTTTCGGGAAAGAACCCATCCGCTAAAAAATGAAGAGGGGTTGGGGGCGTGGGATGGAGCAGCCGCAGTTATGAAGGCTACAATCGTTGCGAAAAGGAGAAAAACTTCCCAAAACAAACGTATTGACCCCGTGAGCAAAAAAAAAAAAAAAAAAAAAAAAAACGCGCATTTCTTCTCCCTTGGCGAAATAATGTTTGCCTGGAAAGACAAGCCGTGTCATCAATTCTCTCATCAGGACGATGTGCCTGGAAAAATAAAAACTCCCCAAAAGCCATTATCCAATTATACTCATTCAAGGCCCATTACCCATTTCCACTACCCTATTACGAACCATTACAACTCCCATTTTCTCACCGTCCAGTCTTGGTGCCGGGCGGACCTTCTTGGGTCTACCTGGAGATGATGGGAAGAAGAAGAAGGCTTAGGCAGAGAAGATGTCCTTAAAGACCTTGTTTTACCCTTATCTCTCTCTCTCTCTCTCTCCTTTACTTCACTTTGTCCCTAATACTCGAGAAAACTGAAACAAGGAAATATAAATATCAAATACATAACATTCGTTGACAATATTTTTCAGAAGTTATAACCAACCCCCTTCTCTCTCTCTCTCTCTCTCTTACTATGCTTTCGTTACTGTAATGGTGCAGTGTATTCTAGCACAAATACAAAAATAAGCTCCTTACAATTCGTAAAAACAGAATATAATTTATCATAAGTTAGGAGGGCGCTCTCTCGCTCTCTGACTACACACGACCATAAAAAAAATCAATCCAACGTCGTAGGCAAAAACGAGACACCTTTGCCTCAATAATTCCAGAATTTTTACGTTTTTTCTCCTTCGTATCCATCGACGACCGCACAGGTGCCAGGTTAACCTGGAGGTTAAACTTTTTGACGCCAAACTCCTTCTCTCTCTCTCTCTCTCTCTCTCTGTTTTTTTCTCTCCTTTTTTTTATCTCCTTCCCCCTTCCCTCTCTCTTTTCTCTCTCCTTCTCCAACACCCCCCTCTCTATTTTTCTCTCCCTCTTCTATCTCTCTCTCCTTCTCTATTTCTTTTTATCTCTTTCCCCCTCTCTCTGTTTTTCTCTCCCCTTCCTCCACCTCTCTCTCCTTTTCTCTCACACCCTACCTCGCTCACACTTATGTCTCTCTCCTCTCTCCTTTCCTCTCCTTTTCCCCTTTCTCTCTCTCCCTCCGTTTTTCTCTCCTTCCCTCTCTCTCGCTTTCTTTTTCACCCTCTCTCTCTCTCTCTCTCAGTAACACAACAGCCGACGGGTGGGAAAGTTGTCATGGCAACCAAGTATACAATTCATTGTTACCTCCTTTTTTTTTATTCTCTCTTTTCCGTCCATTCAGAATGCCCGAGGTTCAGCAAGGTTATGTTTAGCCCATCAGATCGGCTGTATTTATTTCCTGACAAGGGTCTTCTTTCTTTATCGTCTGTGCGTGTGTGTACGTTCACGTTCGTATGTGCGTGTTTTTTTACTTTAGTACATTAAGCGCAATGTATATTTAAAATACTAATTATATATACGTATATATATATATATATATATATATATACATAGCTTTATTAATTTAATATACACGTACAAAGCGTTTTTGATCGGTGCTATATATACATACATACATACATACATACATACATACATACAACATACATGACATACACACACATACATATATATATATATATATATATATATATATATATTATATATATATATATATAATATAACCTAAATACTATTAATAACTTCTTAAATATACACCAAGAACTAATATTTCTAAGTACACTTACCAAATACCCTTACAACAGCGAAGACATTTCCCGTCACTGAAGATATAAATAACGATTGTATTTCGAGCCGTTATCCATTCATTCATTTACTCTTAACATTACCTTAGACATTTTTTTTTTTATTCAGCTTAAACGTCAATCAACTCGAATGAACAAATGAGCAGCGTCTTCACTTACGTGAGCTCGAGTTGCCAAATATCACCAGAGGGCAAAAACGTTACAACAAGATTTTCATACAGTCATTCCAAACGTCGTCGTTATTACCGAGGCGCATGCGCAGTCGTTTCGACTGTAATTCTCATACAGATTCGTTATTTTAAAAAGGGCGACTCTGCTTTCTCATCTGGGTGCTTGGGGTTAATGAAATGCAAATGCTTGAGCCGTAATACGCATGCGTCTCAGACGGCTGTATTTAGAGGACATCAGCGCTGGATGGATTTTGCTTTTGGGTATAAAGAATAATTGTTCTTTGTATGCACGACGACAGAAATATCTTTTCTATTTAATGTATGTATGTATATATGAACACAAACACACACACACACACACACACACACACACACACACACACACATATATATAATATATATATATAGTATATATATATATATATATATATATATATATATACACACACATGCGCACGCATATATATCTACATATGTATATATATAAATACTATATATGCATATGCTTATACATACAAGCATATGCATATATAGTATCTATATGTATTATGTATATATATAGAGATATATATGCGTGCGCGTGTATAATTCGTTGTACTGCCGCTGACAAGATAACCATGGGTCGCCCATCCGTTACCTTTCATTTGAAATGCAACAGAAGCTTTCGCACTTGTGGTACGTGCTCCTCTTTCTTTAGCAGTTCGTAATGAAATTTACAAATTCGTCTCGAGAATAAAAGAAAAATTCATTTGTAACCAATTCCAAAAGGTCTAAATCTCATCAGCGATAAGACTCCCTCGCACATCGCGTAACAGATATCTCCAAACATATATCACTCCTCCTCCGGCCCCCCGAAACTCGTAAAGACCCTTCCTCTCCTCCCCCTTCCCCCCGCGCAAAGTCTATCTGGACGCCATCTTGAAGCGAGACACCGAGGAGGAGCCCCCGTTAAGTGAGAAAGCGAGAAATTAGTATTTGCATTCAATTAGTACCCTGGGCCAACGCCGTATCGCCTGTCATTGGATCTATTCCACCTCGGGGTGGAGAAGGGAGGGCTAGATCGATGCAAATGAGCTGTTAAACAGCCGGCACAACACGGCTAAATAACACATCTCGCGCGTTTTCACGGTGGTTTTGAGAATTTGGGCCCCGTCGTTATTACACCGGCAGGGTTAAACATCGGACCTCTAATTTCAGGCCGCGAGAAATGGCCTCCCAGCCTTGAGGAGAGACAGGGAGGGTGAGAAAATAATGAGAAAGAGAGAAGAGAGAGCGTGAAAAACAATGAGAGGGAGATAGAGAGAGGGAGCGTGAAAAAATAATGAACGCGAGAGAGAGAAGAGAGAGAGCGTGAAAAATAATGAGAGAGAGAGAGAGAGAGAGAGTGAAAAAATAATGAGAAGAGAGAGAGAGAGAGAGAGAGAAGAGAGAGAACAAATAAGAGAGTAATTTAAGAGTAAGAGAGAGACAAACAGAGAAAGCGTGAGAAAATAATAGAGAGAGTAATTGAAGAGTAAGAGAGAGACAGACAGACATAGAGAAAGCGTGAGAAAATAATATTTATATGTATAGAGAGAGAGAGAGAGAGAGAGAGAGAGAGAGAGAGAGAGTAATTTAAGCGTAAGAGAGAGAGACAGACATAGAGAAAGCGAGAGAGAGAGAGAGAGAGAGAGAGAGAGAGAGAGAGAGAGAGAGAGAGAGCGTAATTTATGAGTAAGAGAGAGACAGACAGACAGAAAAAGCATGAGAAAATAATAAAGAGAGAGAGAGAGAGAGAGAGAGAGAGAGAGAGAGAGAGAGAAATATGAAAAGAAAGAGTAATATAAGAGTAAGAGAGATACAAACTGACAGAGAGAAAGCGTGAGAAAATGAGAGAGAGAGAGAGAGAGAGAGAGAGAATAATATAACAGTAAGAGAGAGACGGACAGACAGAGAGAAAATAATAAGGAGAGAGAGAGAGAGAAGAGAGGAGAAGAGAGAAGAGAGAGAGAGAGCGGAGGAGAGAGAGGAGAAAATAATGGCGTAAGAGACAGGAAGACCAGGGGTAGGAGGAAGACAGGCGGTCAGGCAGACAGAGAGAAAGCAAGAAATGTGTAGTTTTTACAGCTTCTTAAAAACCATATCACGCTTCGTCACTTAAATTAACATTGATATGATACAAGCTACAGATAATGTTGTTGTTTTTGATTAAGCTGACCTTGTGTCAGCACGGGCTCTTGCTCACAGAGCAGCCCGTAATCTACAGATAAGAAGTTCATCCTTAAAGGCAGTTTTTACTTCTAAGGGGAAAATAAATCCAAATATAAATATTGCCAAAAGAAACAAATAAATTATATAAAACTAGATGCGAAATGTTTTCATCATGAACTCAAAATAGAACCATAAAAATAATTTTGCTATTTGCTTCACAGTCAAAAGTGTGTAATTAAATAAAAAAAAAAAAACTTGCGATAAAATAATACGGAAGTTTTTCATGTGAAAAGTCTGTAAAACTTGGAAAAAAAACCTTGAATTTAGAATCATAAATTTCTGGTTTAAGCAACTGTTAGTATTCAGTTGACGACACAGTCACGTCTCTCTCTCTCTCTTTCTTTCTCTCTCTCTCTCTCCTCTCTCTCGTCCATCTCTCTCTCTCTCTCTCTCAGAAGCGTTAAAAGTGATACAAAAATTTATCTCGAAAACAATAAGAAAATGTTATGAATGTACATATTTACATATATACTATTTAATTTATTTATTCATTTAAACACACACACACACACACACACACACACACACACACACACATATATATATATATATGTTATATATATATATATATATATATATATATATATATGTGTGTGTGTGTGTGTGTGTGTGTGTATGTTTAAATGAATAAATAAATTAAATATGTATATATATGTAGATATATATAAATAAATAATATATATATGTGTGTGTGCGTGTGTATAAGTATATATACCTATATTTAAATAAATAAATAATATATATATATATATATATATATATATATATATATATATATATGTATGTGTGTGTGTGTGTTATATATAATATATATCATGTGATATATTATACATAGATATATTTATAACCAAATTATCAAAGACTTTATACGACTATTTAACCACAAATCTTTCTCTCTCTCAGCCACACATAACAGCGTACAAATGAGATAATTCCTAATCATCTTCTAACTCATCTAAGGATGATGGAACGCACAAGATGTTTCCCTGAGATAACAACAAGAGGAGATGGAGTCCAGCACTGGCTATCTCCCGGAGTAAGGTAGGAATCCTGACCGCCGGGAAAATGAGCATTAATATTATTCAGACCCTTCGTCCGGAGATATCATTAACCAGTTGGCTCGTTCTCCAGTGTTTCGAGCTGTGTGTGTGTGTCAGTTTGTTTGTTTGTGTGTGTACCTGTCAGTGTGCTCGTGTCTATAAGTGCGTCTTGTTCGTGTGTGTGTGCATGTATCCATAGGTGCATCTTGTTCGTATGTGTGTGCATGTATCTGTACGTCCGCACTGTTCATGTGCGTGTGTGTATGTGTGTGCATATAGGTGCGTCCTGTTTGTGTTTAAGTGTATGTATATCTGTAGGTACGTCCTGTTTGTGCGCATATGTGTATCTATGGGTAAGTCCTATTCGTGCGTGTGTGTGTGTATATATATGTCCAATTATGGGTACGTCCTGTATGTGTGTATGTGTATCTATGGGTACGCCCTAGTCATGTGTGTATGTATATGTACATCTCTATAGGTACGTCATGTTTGTGTATGTGTAAGTGTTTACATAATAAAAATATGGAATGTTAGTCCATATATATATAAAAGTCTAAAACTAAAGAGGTCAACCAGATTGCTTGCAGGAATGTGATCAGACTAGAGACGCTAAAGATGACGTATACAATAAGTATGTAAGCTAAGATAACATGCCGTCACCTGTAGTCATTCAATTGTTTATAAACATTAGTCCAAGCTCCCTGCTTGAGACAACTACCCCGACCTATTATTCAAACGGCCTACGTGATCTGTAGCGTGTCTCATTTGATTGTGTGTTCGTATGAAACTATGTCATCTGATAGTATGTTCATATGTTCGAACTACTGTCTGTTCCTTCATAACTTGTAACAGAGATGGTAGACAGGCAGAACAGAGTTAGCTATCGTCATTAGAAGACCTGTACCTCTTTACCTAAGCTTTATCATGTAGAGGAATAGGATTAGCCATCATCATTGGCAGAAGCGATCAAGCTATCGTCATAGAAGACTTGTACGATCATACCTGATCTTCATCATGTAAAACTTCAGAAGAATAACTATTTTTTATACCTTGTGTTTTCTACAAGAACCTCACCGAACCATGAGTTTAACACATCGTCGTAAAGATAATACCGACTTCGTAAGTGATCTACAAAACCCCAGACACTCCATTGAAGATGGAAGTGCAATACCAACCGACTTAGCGTAAGTTTATCGCTAGTCTAACATTACCTCATAGGGCGCCTTATCATACAAGGCACAAGCCCTAATATTTGGTGGCCAGCGGACCAGAAGAACTCCACAACGTCCTACGAAGACACAGAATAATAAATCATGAAGTCAACGACGACGAAAGCAGCAGATTCTTCAAGCAAACTAGTATCATCATTAGTGAGCGACTTCAGAAAACAATAAGAACTCTTCAACGACGACGAAAGCAACAGATTCTTCAAGCAACTTAGTATCATTGTTTAGTGAATAACTTCAAGAAACAAAACCGACGTGTCTTTTTCCTACGACAACGCAAGCTTCGTCTCTCATTAGAATCATTCAAGAAAACATCGTTAGTGAAGTTTCCGGCACTGCAAGAAACAAACCGAACGCGTCTGCAGCATCGGATCTTTCAAGGGCTCGAATCATCGAAACAACGCGCACGGGGGAAACTGAAGCCAAACCAGGTCATCCGCTAAATAGAGAAGGAGGACCAAGGCCGTGTGTCGTTATCGGAACACCGTGACTTCCCACAAAAGCAAGCTAAGTACAATTTTTTATTCATTTGGAGTAACTTTGAGTGTTTCCTTTGCAGGTCGAATTTCGTTATTCCTGTGGCTGAAGTTACGAGACATTCTTAATCTTACTTTTTTACAGAAATTATCTACATCATTGAGATTTCGCTACTGCGAGTTTTTATCTTTGAGTGTCTGTTTCCAGAAGTTCTACTGAAATATCATAATCATATACTATGTTTAATTTTTATAATTTTGGGTGATATTTTAATCCCTTACGTAACAAATCATATTAAACAGTGAATATGCGTTTACGCAGTGGACGTCTGTATTTATACAGATGCATGGATAGGGTCGTTAAGCACCGTAGTGATTAGAAAACACAAAAACAAGTGGAACACCCGTACAAATCTATATAAATTAGAGGTAACACTATTTCGGGTCATGACAATAAATGCTCCTTTGCAAGTCCCAATCGCAGTTTTAGCCTTGAGTTTTTTTTGAGTTATATAAAATATCGAACCTCAATGACTCAACTCAACTTTAAAAATATGGCTGGATTGCAAGGAATAACATGTCTGTAAAAAACTTTCATCAGGCTAAATGCGCTGACCAGGATCCCTCACTATTTCAAATTTTAGCAAAGAATGAAGTACAAACAGTTAATATGGAATGCAGTAGTGATAACTTGTCTTATTAGTAATCGCTCAGTTCCTAATAGTTCGTCATTCATTGCTGTATACGTAACCAGCAACACAAATGCTAAAAACACACAATACGTTGCCGATGGTAATAAAGAGAAGGATCCTAATTATTACAAAAAGAAATAGAAACAGTAGCCTTTCAGAATCAAACAAGCAAACTCGGTTACTGTGTCACCTAGTCAAGCGGTCAAGGTTAGTTAAATCTGCCGAGTTTTCAAAGCAAAGCAAATTCCACGCAATAAGCGACTCTAGCAGAGTGGGGAAAAGCGATGTTGGTTCATACCAATATCTTTTTGAATTAAAAAGGATTTTTCCTATGAAACACACGACCGTATAAGTAATCAGAGAGTTTTTCGTTTTAATTTTAATACATTAAGTTATAATAAATACTGGTCGATTAAGCCCAACTGTACGCGCCGTAAAAATTAGAATATCTTGTTTTATTTCTTTAATACACGTAATATCTTGTATTTACGGACTCACCGTCTGTTGTTCGAACTTCCCTAATGAGAAGTCCGGATAAGCGAGCGCTTACAGATACCTCTATAGTTATAAAAAACATTGATCTGTATGTAGTGTAATTGTAAGATCCATCTAGGGGTATACAAAATATTATCTTACATCCTGCAAAATAGGCGTGTTTATCAAAGGAAAATCCTATAAACCTTCAAAACATAGTAAAATCCGTTTGAACAAAAATGAGACAGTTAATCAAATAATAACTTATATAAAGGAACTATACATTTGTCTCATAATCGTAACATTGTTCAAATGACCCAACAGAATTCTCCCACAACCGCAGTCGTACTTTGCACGCAAAAATCTCGAGAAGCATGCACCCTCGAACGTCTTAGTGCGTGTAAAAGACTTTGCTGGGAAATGAAATTTTAATAATTCCCGACACTGAAATATAACGATTTCCGCGAACAAAGCCCTAAAAGTATACATATCGTGGATACGGAAGTTATAAATATCGCATTTTTTATTGTTGCTAATTTTTAATCACGCCCAACCAGTCGTGGATGAATCTCTCTGATAATCTATCTAAAGTAATATCCGTAAAGTCATTCAAGCAGAGGTGATTCAGCAGAATTTTTTTTTATCTTCTACCTGAATACCAGGAAGTTTCTCCACTAGCGAGTGATCTCTGGGAGAAAACGGATGTCATTGAAAACAAAATACGGTCTAAGGACAAACATAAAGCTATATACGTACCTTCGTATAGAATCTCACTGAAATTTCAAAATAGAGATAAATGACGAAGTTGAAAAATGTTAGTAATAGGAGTCATTAGGAAATCAAATAAGCCCATATAATTTTTCCCTCAAATGTCATGCCATAAAAGATCGGACTTGGCGTATCTGCGTAGATTTCTGACGCTTAAACAAGGAAACGACTCCCGATAGTTTCCAGTGCGATGTACCGACGACATCTTATCTCTGTTAGGTTAGAATAAATTTTTTTTTCACCAACTTGGACTTACTTAAATGCTTTTACCAGATACCATTACCTAAGTGATTGTACCTCATACACCGTTTTCAGCACACCCAGGGGACATTATCAATTTTTTACGTATGCCTCCGGCTTACGTTGCGCCCCAATTACAATATAGTGTTTGGAGACTTTTAGGGGATAACCTACATGCCTATATGGATGATCTTGTAATCTTTTCTAATACCTTAGAAGTACATTCACATAAAGTAGAGCTAGTGCTACAGAGACAAAGACAAATAATCTCAGAGTAAAATATCTAAATGAGAGTTTTTTAAAACCGAACATGTTTATCTAGGTTTTATGTGTCTGGTCAAGGTCTTAAAAGTAGTCCATGGTAAGGTGTCGGCTATTCATAACTTTCCGGTACCTATTAACGTAAAAAGGGGATACAGCACTTTTGCGCTGTTGTGGGTATTACAATCGTATGCAAATATGTAACTCTTCAATCATGACAGCTCCTTTAACAGATCTTACGAAGAAGAGCGTAGATTTATTATGGTCTAAAAAGCATCAACAGGCGTTCGATATCTTAATAGCGGAATAATGCAGCTTACCTAACTTAAAAATCCCTGATTTAAATAAGGAATTTTTTTTTATCGCAACAGACGCCTCAGACCAAGGGGTAAGAGGGATACTACTTCAGTAATATGATAAACAGTTCTTCCCTATAGCTTTTTATTCACGTAAACTAAAGCCCTCTGAAAGTAAATATGCAGTAATAGGCAAGGAAGGGCTAGGTATCTTTAACACTAGTACATTTTAAGTTCATAATCTATGGCTATCCTGATAAAGTCCTTACTGAACATGAGTCCTTTACCGAGTTTTTCAAAGGCTTTAATCACAGTCCAAAAGGAACTCGGTGACAAATGATCATTCAGGTCTTTGGAGCCAAGATAAGATATCTACCTGAGAAAGCAAATTTCATAGCGGACGCATTATCCCGCAATCCCGCACCATACAGCAAAGAACCATTAATTGGACTAAAAGATATAGAAACATCCGTGCCTATTGTTTAAAACCGTATCTAAACAAGAAAATTCCTTAACCCAAGAGGTCGCGAGCATTGCATATCTGGGTCGGAGCGCAGAACTGTTACAAACTGAACAAAACAAGTGTCAACAGCGATAAGCAAAACAATAAACACCAAACAATAAACCACTTCGAAACGGAAACAGGGTCGTGGCTGGCTAGCAAAAACAACGAAACTACTTCGAGCAGAAACCCTAAAGCAAAAGTACATTTAAAGTATGTGTATCAAAATAATGTAATCAAATGTAATATTATATGTAGGTCTGTGACGAGGAAAACCCGAAGAACACAGCAGATGACTAACGACCAGGTAGTAGTAATAATCTTTCTCATACCAATCGTCATAAACTGGTTGCATTCCGTCATCCAGGGTTCCCTCCTTTTTCACAGAAAGCCAAATCACTGTTTTCTGGCCTACAATGCTTACAGATATAAAAAGCACATAACTAATTGTAACACGTGTCATGAAAACAAGGGATACACTAAGACACCTGTCAGTTTAAGGGCCTATCCTGTGCCAAATCAATCCTTGAAAGAATATACGTAGAATTATTAACAGAATTACGAGTCTGACAGAGGGAATAAACACTTCTTAGTGTTAATAGTTCCTTGACACGTTATATAGAATTAATAGCACACTAAAACAAACCGCAATTGAGTGCGTTACGAATATTTATGAGTGCTAAATCAGTAAATATGGAATTCAACACATAATAATCTGTGACTCGGGTGGTGTAAATCAATAATAATCTCCTTAACACGTTGTGTGAATTCCTTTCCATTAAGAAAACCAATAATATATTTTATTACCCAGAGTCAATCGGTTGGTAGAATAACGGATAATTAAATAGGAAGTGTCAATGTCTTACGAGTTACAACTCGTGATATTGGATCCGACCGGATTATAGCGGTTCTCGCGGTTTGGTAAATACCTTTATCATATATATCTTGTATCTATAGAATTGATGCCGCAAGTAGCCTTATACGTACGTCGCTAGAACACTTTTCAAGACCATATTCAAGCCAAACCATTAATTTATCAAATATATATAAAAAAAAATATAAATAAATAAATATAAATATAAAAAAATAAGATAAATATGGATACAAGTGGAGTCAATATAATACACTCCGTAAGAAGTCGGAAGGGTTACAATTATAATAAAAAAGGAATCACGATAAAAATCATAGCAAAACGTAACCATAGATAATTAAATATCCAAATATATATGCGTAAAGATTTGAACTCTAACTTAACGCTTTAGTAATGACAAATAAGCTAAAAGTTCAAAACACTATCCAAAATCTACTGACATATTGTCTGTCCCCGGTGATTTATATTCGTAGTCAATGAAAAAAAAAAAATTAAATTAAATAAATAAATTAAATAAATAATAACTAATAATAAATAAAATAAATTAAAATAAAATAAAAGAGATTTAAAGTCAGGAAGTCTAGAAGTGAAAATGTTATCTATGGAATAATCCTATATGAATCTTATACAGGGCTATAAGATATATAGAAATTTGTATTGCAACCCTTTTTCATATAGTTTGAATAAGGAATATTTATTTAACATAATGCCAACATGAAACTAATATATTGTTCAATTTTGGTACTGTTGTTTTTTTTTTTTAGACATTCTTCTCATGCGGGTGGAGAATTAAAACACTAAAATATCATTTGAAAATACTAAAGTCGTATCTCTTACAGCAAGTAACGTAACTCTTAGCTGGCTGAGAGCAATCTCCTGCCAAGTGACGACGTCATCATTGCCGTATCAGCATTTGTTCCTTTTAACCTCAATAATCTGCTTACACAGGCTTCATCTGTGTGTCGTCTCTGCTTGCAAAAGCAGATTGACTGGAGAAAGGAATGCTTAGTTCATGAACTTCACATGTGGTTCATAGGTCACCATGACAGGCCACATAACATATTCTTATCCGTGTGTGTAATGCAATTAGTTAAGGACTTGTAATCATTTTAAAATTAATGAACAATATAAGCAAATAGAATTTCTATAACAACCAAAATGAATTAATTTTTTTCTGAACCTCATAGACATTTGGAAGTATCACGATATGAATATGAAATATTTACTTGCAACATTAGCCTATTACAATTCAAGTAAAAAACATTCATGGGAAAATGTCACATTTCTTGGAAAACCCAAGTTTATTTAGAAATTAGTTACATAGTGGGTTTTTTTCGTTGCATCTCCTACCTATTAATAATGTTTTAAAAGTTAACCTCAGAGGATGCGCACGAGAAAATTGAATATGAAACTTTTGTTAGGGCACATAGAATCATGATTAATCTTCTCTTTGACTTTTATGTTGCCTGGCAATCTTACAATTAGCTCCGTTTTCCACTTCTTTGTCTAGTAACTTACTACCAGCAATATCGAATTTTCTTTGAGATTCGTAATGATATCTATTTATTTTTTATAATTATGGATATTTTTACAAGTCATCATAGACTGGATAGGTTCACTCATTGTTAATGCCATGGATAAAAAAGTTTGTACTGCGGACTCTTTTGAATTCCGAAATATCAGCGAATTCATGTGGGTTAAGTCTGGTCTAAATGGCTCTCTCCCCTCCCTGTATTTGGATGTCGTCTGAATTTACTTTGCCCTTGTGACAAGTATAATTTCACTTGCAGGCTGATTAATGGAACCTGGTTACAGTATCCTGCAGTACGAGAGTTTTCACATCGCAACTTCAAAAATCGTTCGTCGCCAGCCGGGACAACTACAGTCAAGTAACAACCGCCTACAATGTGAAAGGAATTTCATGGACTTCTTCGACCGACACCGTATCTCGTCGTTAATCTCGTTTTAATGCGGAATGCTCCAGCGGCTGTCGAATTCGACTACAAAAAGGGACATACTTCCGACAATTACGACCCGAAGGATATTCAACTCTACTTTGCTGGCGAAGGACTCGTGCTGGGATGATCTATTCATCGCGAACGTAATCGTGTAGCTTAGGATTGCAGAGAATAAGTATGAGCGCAAAATAGAACGTTGGACCCGCCCATGGCAAATTTTCCCCTTGTTTTAACCATTGAAAAAGGCCGTTTCAATTGGCTAAAGGTGGTTGTCTGGAACTGTGTAATGGACGAAAAGTTGTTCGAAAGCTAGTTAAAAGTGAAGTAGTATAACCTCGGTCATGTATCCTATATATATAAAGTATCATGTATCCTATATATAATTGATCATAAATAACAGAGTCGAAATATATCTTTGCGTGTACGCAATAGGAATCTCTTATATAAATGATCATAATAACAGAATCGAAATATATCTTTGCGTGTACGCAATAGGAATCTATTTAAAGTGCACATATATTAATCATAATTTATGAATCCATATACATATGTATAAACAAATCAGGTAGCCTCTAATCCAATATGTTACCTTTTATCTTACCAATATCTGCAGTTATTTATGAGTTAGTATATGAATTACTAATCAGATATATAACATTTAGCATAAAAATCAACGAATCAATCAGCATAAACATTAATAATGTTATCAATTCATATATGAAATTTTTTATCAGTTAAAATATGATTTTTATCATGTTAATCTTCATTCTATGCAATTATCAGAGTACATTAGTATTTTCTGTAGCATAAGTATCTTAAAGAGATGAAGTGAAAAACTGTATCATTATATATCATGTGATCACTATTATTTTACCAATATCATTGTTTTATATTTTATTACTTGAATCAATTCATGTACACCATGAATTTTTATTTACTTATATATATATATATTCACATAGTGTCTGTATCACACTCCTATAAGTCAAATGCAAGTCAAGTTTGAGTAATATTCAGTGGTTGGTTTTGGTAGCTGACCGAGCTAATGTAAGTGTTTACATAATAAAAATATGGAATGTTAGTCCTATATATATAAAAAGTCTAAAACTAAAGAGGTCAACCAGATTGCTTGCAGGAATGTGATCAGACTAGAGACGCTAAAGATGACGTATGCAATAAGTATGTAAGCTAAGATAACATGCCGTCACCTGTAGTCATTCAATTGTTTTATAAACATTAGTCCAAGCTCCCTGCTTGAGACAACTACCCCGACCTATTATTCAAACGGCCTACGTGATCTGTAGCGTGTCTCATTTGATTGTGTGTTCGTATGAAACTATGTCATCTGATAGTATGTTCATATGTTCGAACTACTGTCTGTTCCTTCATAACTTGTAACAGAGATGGTAGACAGGCAGAACAGAGTTAGCTATCGTCATTAGAAGACCTGTACCTCTTTACCTAAGCTTTATCATGTAGAGGAATAGGATTAGCCATCATCATTGGCAGAAGCGATCAAGCTATCGTCATAGAAGACTTGTGCGATCATACCTGATCTTCATCATGTAAAACTTCAGAAGAATATACTATTTTTATACTTGTGTTTTCTACAAGAACCTCACCGAACCATGAGTTTAACACATCGTCGTAAAGATAATACCGACTTCGTAAGTGATCTACAAAACCCCAGACACTCCATTGAAGATGGAAGTGCAATACCAACCGACTTAGCGTAAGTTTATCGCTAGTCTAACATTACCTCATAGGGCGCCTTATCATACAAGGCACAAGCCCTAATATATGTGTATCTGTAAATGCGCCTTGTTCGTGTGTGTGTGTGTATGTGTGGATCTACAGGTACGTCTTGATCGTGTGTGTGTGTGTGTCTACAGGTACGTCTTGTTCTTGTGTGTGTACATATGAGCGTATCTTTATGTGCGTCCTGTGAGTACCGATGTTTCTTTAGGCGAGTGTGAAATCTACGTACCAATAAATGTTTGTGTGTAGCTTTGTCGTATGTGTGAGTATGAATATGTAATCTAGCTATATTTCAGTGTTGTAGTACCTTGATTTATGTTTAACTACAAGTCCACGTGAGCCATATGTATACCTGCTTTAATGTAATTACGTGAGGTTTTAAATTGTTGTACCTACTAGTTATTGTTAAGTGGTAAGTATTTATATAATCGAATATATCAGTGGATGACTGTTTACCTACAGAATGGGTCTATATGTCTCTATAAGAGCATGTGTTCAGTATCAGTAAATATGTACAGTATCAGTAAATATGTTTCATGGTTTCCGCAGAATAAAAAGAGTACTTCATACGTGGATTTTTGCCTACTATTTTAAAAGCAATGCTCTTGACGTCTAGAATGCGTCGTCTATACGTTGTGGTACAGTGAATACAGCGTGTATTTTTACGCGCCAGCGCGCATCACTCGGTAAAGAATGCGTATGAACGTGCTTTCTCGCTAAAGTGCTGTTACCACCACTCAGGCTATGGACGCGCATGCGTGAACGATGCTTCACTTCCTAATCAGCTTGCCAGATCCTATTTAAGTTTACCGCAAGTGATTGAAATGACTTAGAAAGTACTGCTGGTTTTATACAGATTTACTATCGTTGTTTTTTTGTTTATGATTAACCTCGCCGTTATGTCAGCACGGACTCTTGCTCACAGATTAGCCAATGAAATTACTATTTATTGTTTGTTTGTATGGTGTTTTTACGTTGTATGGAACCATTGGTTATTCAGCAACGTGACTAACGGCTTCACGTGACTTCCGAGCCACATCGAGAGTGAACTTTTATCACCAGAAATACACATCTCTCATCCCTCAATGGAATGCCCGAAAATCGACCTCGCGGCCATCGAGGTGGTAGGCCAAGACCATACCGATCACGCCACTGAGGCGCTAAATTTCTTCTACTGTGTACTTTTTATTACTGCCTTTTCACCTAAGGCTCTACCAGGAGTATCTTGATAACTTCTTTATTCAACTTTTATATTGGAAAAGGACTTGCGCGGGAATGTTGCTCTTCATATCCTGATTTAAAATGTCAACTGATAAAAAGGGAAAGAGAGCTAATAGTCTTTTAGTATTATTTTTAAAATATCAGTATTACGAAATCTTTTATTTATTTTGCTACATCTTTATAGTATTAATGACTAAGATAAGTCATATTTTGTTTTCAAAGATTCATGTACGTTACGTGAGTCTACTAGAAAAATGACATCGATGCCGCAAAGTTTATAAAACCAAAGCGTCTTCTTTTTAGTTCATAGTAAATATCTTTAGTTAAAATTACTCTGAAAACCAATTTAAACAACTGGATATCATCGGCGATTTAACTGACTTCGTCAAGCGGATTTTTTTTACGCTGTTCTCGATTACCGACAAACATTTGGAGACGCAGAGACACCATCGTCAGAAGGACTATAACTCACTCTCTCTCTCTCTCACACACATATATCTGCAAATAACTGATGAAGAGAGACACCGCAACGAAGGAAATATCACCTTTAACAACAGACACTCAAGTGCCCATTACGAGCGTCGGGCTTCCTGCGCTTGCGCAGTAAATCAATCCCAAATCTGCTTATCACGCGATCTGAGAAACTAGGAAAAAAATGTACGAATTTCGACGACAATATTTTACTACTGTATTGGAAGAGAACATTCCCTATCTCCGTCTCTCTCTCTTTCTGATGACGATGGAGAAGACGGAGATGATGGTAAAATGGTTCGGCAAACACCGGAAGAGGTTCTGAAAGGAGAGGATCTCGTGGCAATCGACGCTACTCATTTGTCTTTTTATTGACAGAAGACTCGACTTCCGCAGCAGACGGCAGGGAAACTGGTGTGCAGATGGGCTCTTCAGCTCAGTCAGTTCTCACACACACTTACATACACAGACAGACAGACAGACTGAGAGGGAAACATATTCACTAATATGTATGTATGTAAGCGTGTGTCTGTCTAAGCACAAACATAATAACACATACATTACCACACATATACTATACATCTTGTTTGTGTGCTGTAAAGTATGTATGTATGTATGTACATAACACACACCCATATATATATATATATATATATATATATATATATATATATATATATATATATATATTATATATGTATATATATAAGTATATATATATGTGTGTATGTGTGATATATACATAAATTTATAATATAAATATACATATACAATTATATATATCACTTGATCGACGTAAAGTTAAAAAGCAGTGTCTATGCAGAAATATATTAACAAATACAGTACAACACACACAATATTATATATATATATATATATATATATATATATATATATATATATATAGTATATATATATATATATTATATATATATATATATATATAAATTTATACATATAAATATTATGTATATTCATATATATAATATTGTGTGTGTGCTGTACTGTATGTATTAATATGTTTATGCGCAGACACTGCTTTGTAACTTCATGTCGATTAAGTGAGAGAGAGAGAGAGAGGAGAGAGAGAGAGAGAGAGAGAGAGAGAGAGAGAGAATGTGGTAATGCTCGCTGGAACATTTTGTAACCCCTTTTTTATATTAATCAAGAATCCCTATGGAAGCCTCTGACCGTATCTGTATCCCTAAAAAAAAAAAAAAAAAAAAAAAAAAAAAAAATTAAGTTATAGAGGGCTGGGAGATGATCCAACCCTAAAGACAGCCACAAATGGATCCTTCGTTAAAATCGAATTGGCTTATTCATAATTTTTTTCCATTTAAAGGTTCAGAGTTTCATGTGTAGTCAGTATGGTGTTAATCACTTCTCAGGTTTTATTAAAATGTTTTTGTACCTTGAAAATCAAAGTATTGGATCTTTCAAAGAACTGGCTAAGGGGTAGTTGTACTTGCTTGCTGTACACATTAGTGAAGGTTGTTTATCCTAATGATTATTTAGCATAAATTGCTTCATATATCTAACCAATCAATAATCTTTCCTTGTAAACCACGGCTTTAATTTTGAGCAACTTTTGGTTATGCTCTAGTTCAGTTAGTAACCTTCCAGTTAGTTTGTTTGTTTGCATGGTGTTTTTACGTTGCATGGAACCAGTGGTTATTCAGCAACGGGACCAACGGCTTTACGTGACTTCCGAACCACGTCGAGAGTGAACTTCTATCACCAGAAATACACATCTCTAACACCTCAATGGAATGCCAGAGGACCGAACTCGAGACCACCGAGGTGGCAGGCCAAGAACATACCGATCACGCCACTGAGGCCCTTCCAATTAGTAACCTTGTAAACCTCAGCTTTAATTTTGAGCAACTTTTGGTTATGCA
>NC_087217.1:59894139-59919139 GCF_015104395.2 Macrobrachium nipponense | reverse complement strand
CATCCAGGTAAGAGTGAGCATTATCTCATCGAGGCCAGAGTGGGTGAGGATTACCTCTTCGAGGCGCTCCTTTCTTTCTTTTGATATGGTGATACTGATTTTGATCGTGCACTGGTCACTCAAGTCTTTAACTCTCTCTAGGTGCCCAAAAATCACTGCCCAGGTTTTTAAGATGCACGCTGGTATTAAGGAAACGACTAAGTGCCTAGAATGACATCGCTGCATTATGAAGAGAGAGAGAGAGAGAGAGAGAGAGAGAGAGAGAGAGAGAGAGAGAGAGAGATAGTACTAGACTCGGACTAATCCTAACAGCAAAATCTCTGTAAAACAAGAACCTGCAGCAAACTGGTCTGAATGCCATAGAGACAGACAGAGATGCAGTAATATCAACAAATAATACAGGCAAAACCCGAGGAATGCATAATGATGTGATACGTGCGTGCAAATAACATCTATGAACATCTGAGAGAGAGAGGGATAGAGAAGACAAATTACAATTCAAGCGTGAATCCCGCCATTTTCGCTTCGCAATTTGTCCCCAGCAAGGGTGACCGAATCTCGTACAATTCTTAGCATTTGCTGAACCAATGTTCCTTAAAATCATTTCTAATTCTAGGGCATATTTTAATTTTTCTACACCAAACCGTTAGTACTACCTTAGTCATGAACCGGTGGAGACTATAACTACCACCATTTCCCGTTTTTGATACATTTGGGAAGTGCTTCCAAATACAAAACAGCTAATCAGTCTATTTAACTCCTGTAGACACTGTAAGTCTTTTAAATCATACGGAGCTGTCATGGCTTTCCCGCTAATCTTGACAGAATCACTCTGGTCTGTTATTACCTCTCGCGTTGTAAATATTTCAAGGAATTTGTTACATGTCGGCTCATCCTATGGTTAAATTCTTAACCTCACTTCAAAAGACTGTGGTTATCAGCTTTGCTCTTTTGGCTAATCGGATGTTATTCATCAAGCGATAACTAACGTTTTTATGAAGTGATACAAAAGAACATTCTTACAACATTTAAAAAGTGACATGTTACATTTTTCATTTATATAAATATATAATATATATATTCTCATCATTTAATCATTCAACAGTTACAAGAAAACTGTATTAATTCTACTGTTCCAACGCAGAGAGAGAGAGAGAGAGAGAGAGAGAGAGAGAGAGAGAGAGAGAGAGAGAGAGAGTTAAGTATAGCCTGTCTTAGCTTTACCAGACCACTGAGCTGATGAACAGCTTTCCCAGGGCTGGCCCGAAGGCTTAGATATTTTTACGTGGCTAGGAACCAATTGGTCACCTAGCAACGGGACCTACAGCTTATTGTGGGATCCGAACACATTAATCGAGAAATGAATTTCTAGCACCAGAAATAAATTCTTCTGATTCTGCGTTGGCCGAGCCGAGAATCGAACTTCGGACTACCGGATTGGTAGCCGAACGCGAAAACCACTCGTAGAGAGAGAGAGAGAGAGAGAGAGAGAGAGAGAGAGAGAGAGAGAGAGACCTCTTATCTTTTCCCTCTCGAAAATGGCTTTTTTTAGCCAGCTGACACACATCCGTATCGCATGTTATTGTGTATCACTTCTACGGCTAAAATTGGGGATTTTTAAAGACGTGAAAACCAGTTCTTATTATATTGTATATATATATATATATATCTTATATATATATATATATATATATATATATATCTATATATATATCTATATATATATACACATATATGATATATATATATATAGATATCTATATATATATATATATATATAGATATATATATATATATATATATATATATATGTATGTATCTTTATCTATCTATATATATATATATATATATATATATATATATATATATATATATATATATATATATTATATATATATATATATATATTATATATATATATATATATATATATATATATATATATATATATATATTCTTATCATTTAATTACTCAACAGTTACAAGAAAACTGTACTAATTCTACCGTTCCAACGCAGAGAGAGAGAGAGAGACCTTTTATCGTTTCCCTCTCGAAAATGGCTTTTTTTTAGCCAGCTGACACACATCCGTATCGCATGTTATTGTGTATAACGTCTACGCCTAAAAATGGCGATTTTAAAGACGTGAAAACCAGTTCTTATCTCCTCATCACGACGACCAGACTTACTCGACGCCAGGTATCAGCAAAAAGTAAGGAATTAATTGAGTTTTTTTTTTTTTTCTGTTCAACAGTTGATTGTATGGTACTACAGGCGGGAATGACGACTCGACTCGCTCGAGTCTCTTTGCGTCTATGCAGCCAAACGAACCAATAAAAGCAAGCCGATCAATAAAAAGTATCCAATAATTCCGCTGTCATTATTCCACAAACGTTTTTAAAGATAAGGAAAAATTTATCTCACGCTCTGATATTGGTTTTTAGTAGTAAGTTTAATAGAAACGATAAAAAACTGAGAGTACGTCGATTAGTTAAGAGGTCATTGGGGCTATAAAAAATACATACGTAGTATACGCTATGTCTGGAAAATGTGATAACATATCTATATTATTCCATTTTATATTAGACACTTCCTATTAATTTGGCTTCACCATTCCGCCATTAAAGTGTCTGTTATATGTAGTACATTATGCATTATCCATCGTGAATTGGCGATTATTTTAACTTTTAAATCTTTGGAGGTTAATATTCTATTGTGAATAGATAGATAGATAGATAGATAGATATTTGTATTGACCACAATACAAAATAATATGAATTTTACAAAAGAGTATTTGGTCCAAATTACAAAATTAAGTACAGTAGATTTTGTACAATCTCTTATACAAACTAAATGAATTTCTATTACACATATATTGTACTAAAACAAAACCAATTTAACCATACGCCTTCAACAAGTTCCTGTAATTATATTTTACACATTATAATAACGTGTTACATTCAATACAAGGAGAGAAGCTTATGTACAATTTTACATACTACATCATAATCGGTTCTGGTTACTAGCAAGTCTAAAGTTGTGGTAACCAAAGACAATACACGAAAGATGGGAAGCTCAAGCCACAGCCGCATCGGCCGCATACAATTTAGTTCCTGGCATGAAATGAAGATGGCGGTAGCATTTCACCTGCCTACATCGTCGTTTTGTTTACTTTTTCACAAAGCGGGCATTCAATTTCAATCATGAGTGGGCGTAGCCATCATCACCCGTGTGTGGTTTGCAATAGGACGAAAATGATTTTCCCCATCTGATTTTTCATGCTTTTCCTCAGAATAAAGAAAGGTAATAAAATCATTACATCTGTTACAAAGTACATGATGACTTTTAGAGAAAATGAAGAAATAAAATAGACCAAAGCAAAATTGAATGTCGGTGCAGTGTTATTCCGAAATAAATATTGGAAAATATTTATAATACGGTGGACGCCTCTAAGCGGAAAGAAAATATATTACATGTGATTTTCGACTAGAAAAAAATATTTGCCATTTGAAACCCCAACAACCAATCTAACCTTCCTGGTAATGTACATCAGTAGCCTAATCATGTCAACAGTAAACCTAACCATATCAGCGGTACCATAACCATGCCAACAGTTACCTAACCATGTCAACAGTAATTTGCAATGGAAATGAAGCTAACTTGCAAAACATATCAAAATCAACTAGAAAAACTATATTTTCTTGTCATTCTTGTCAATTGTATTTCAAATAAATACCCTAAAGTTATATTTGCATATCTTGAAAATCTCTAGAAATATGAAATAAACATACCAATTCCTATCACTGTCATACAATTCGTGAATATTGGGTCCCCATGCCTTTTCCAGATAGGCTTCTCACAGCAACTTTGATATACTGTATATATACTGTAGTTATGTTATATTCTCAGCAGCTTACCATTGGGTTGTAGTTATAAATGTTTACCTTAATTTTTCATTAATAAGCAACTATTTAGCGAACCAAAGTTGTTCCATCAGGAAGGATGTATCTTGTGGGAGCATTCATATGGGAGAGCATAAGTAGGTTAGTTAAGTTAGAGTGACTTACTTTAATTTCAAGTTCACTAACCTTTTAATCTATGATTGAATTTTCCTATATGTATGGATAAAAGCATTCAAAATAAAAGAAAATTACATGCAAACCAGCATATCTGCTCCCACAAGATCCATTCTTACCGTTTCATCTAAGTTTCTGCATTATATGCTCATAATTGTTCAATTTTTTTTAATGAAATCTTGTAATTGGTACCAACACCCCACATAGTATTCCAAAGTAAATTTACCATTTGGCAGCAAATGTACGCAGTAATACAGTAGTAATAAATTGGCAAAACAAGTTGTGAAAACCTATGATATTTGCTTGTACTGTACATGATGCAAAAAGAAACATGGTTCAAGTCAATTAGAATTAATTGTTTCAAATTTTTTTTAGGAATGTGCATGCTTCTTGCAGAAATGGCATTTTACTAGAAAATACCAGGCAGAAGTGTTGTTTACATTACCTTCATAAAAGGGTGCCATTGAATATGCATTTTTGAGAACTCCCACAATTGGGCTATAAGATTTTAATAAATTGTTATAAATAGGTTTGTTTCCTATTTGATTTGTGATTTCAATTTTATTTGCTTTTTATGGAAATTAAGTTAAACCTAGATTTTTGCTTATACAGTATTCTGTAAAATATCAGCATTGCATTTGTTATAAAAGGGTACCTTACTTTTACTACTTTGTTGTTGTACTTTTTTTAGTTTTATTAACAAATATTGCTTAACTTTTGCCTAATCAGCATGCAAGTTAAGTCTGCTTTTTCATTTTGATTTCATATTATTGGTTTTGATCATCCCATGCTTTGTTTGCTATTTAAAATTCTGATATATGCATGTTTTGTTTGCATGACTTGTATGTACTATTGCATGCAAATGAAGCATGTGCCATTTCTTTTACTTTGTTTATGTTCTTTGCAAGAACATTTGTGTACAGTTGCTTAGGTATGTACAGTATACAATCATAAGCACAAGCCCAAAAAAGGAAAATAATTACTGTATACTATATTGGTGAAATAATAAGATATATTGAATAAGTTTGTTTCATTCTAACTGCCCTCTCAATTTTAGATAAAGATACTTAGCAATTAATGTTACATTAACTGAAGGATTTTATTTAATGATTCAGAAATGCCTAATATATAAGTCATAAGCTATGATAGAGCCCTATAATCATGTTAACAAGCAATATTAATCGATTTAGTATTCAATAATTTATAAAGAGAAGTTTATTGGAGCATAAGAATAAATTTTAACATTTAAAAAAGCCGCGCTACGCCACAGCCGAGTTTTAGTTGAGGGCATAATCAATAGATGGCGCGCATACCTGACGGGTGGATGACGTTTTTTTAATGGTATAAATAGTCAGTTTCCCATCTTTCGTTTATTGTCTTTGGTGGTAACGTTATACGTCTGCCTGATCTGTAACGAAGGTGGACAATTTTCAATGACATGAGTCTCTGTCTGGACCTCACCGCATGAACACAACCTCTCATCCATCGGCAGACGGCCCCTACCTCTTCTGTTCCACCGACCTGTCTCAACTGCCAATGAATGAGCACTCAACCGCATTCTTGTCCATGATACACGTTCTATTTCATTAAGTCTTAATTGGTTTGTATAAATGTCATGAACGACTAAATCTGGGTTAACAGTTTTATAGAACACAATCCTATTGGAATTGGAGTTTCTGACCTTTAATTGCAGTTCACATTTTCCTTCCTCAATATCATCAGTATTATCAGAGATAAGGTTTCGTACATTGAAAAAAAAAAAATGAAAGGTGGTCGGTAGCCAGGGGAATTGGGATGAATAATAGGTCATTCGAAGGTCGCATCACATTCAGCAATAACGATTGATGATGTCTATTAATGTAACTTTTTCGATAAACAATATAGAAAATGGTATGTATAATGCAGGAATAATGAGATAATTCGAGAAATGTACCGAGATAATGAGAAATTCACTGTCTTTGATCTATATTTTTATCATCATCTCCAAGAAGTTGATACCAAACTTCCGCCATGTTTAGTACTAACCCCTAGGGAATGAACGTAAAACATACACAAAAGACGGTAAATTTCTCATTATCTCTGTATATTTCTCGAATTGTCCCATCTGTCCTGCATTATATAAACCTTTATCTATATTGCTTGGTCAAAAAATTATATTAATAACCGATGTATTCGTGGTGGAGACTTTTTACACTGGGCTACCAAGCTTCATACAACTACACTTTTAGGCTTTACTGCCCGAACTAACCTAGGCTGGCATAACGTAGTATAGCCTAGCCTAGCTCCCTAGGCTAATTGTACACTCAACTCGGAATCTTCATACGGCGTCCGAACTTAGCCCAATGAAAGGCTTTACTTCAAATGACTGATTATACGCATATTATGAAAATACACACACCTGCGTCAATCCCGTCATATCTGGAAATGCTGCCGCCGGCTCCTCGAATGGCAAACATAGATGATTGGACTTCCACAGAAATGAAGTTGGTCTTATTTTCGCAAGTAAATTAGGCTTCAGCCTCGAATGTCAACTGTACAGTCATCGTTTAGCTCTTAACACACAAACCTACACCGAATCGAAACCAACGTTTGAACGAATGTAAACACTAAACAAGACTGAGTCTGAGTGTAAGGAGGCAGTTTTTGCTGTGCGAAACGGACCGTTTTCAGATCGCAAGCTGACAAAAGCGTTTCTTGCTGCACGAACCTTCGCTCGTATGATAGCCCCTTCAAATAAGTGCAAATATGATGGGGGTTTCTCCCAGTTCCACCTTTTGATTCTTTAACTCCGTTTCCTTTACTTGGTAGATCTAAGATTATTCTGGGTAGTAACTCCGCGTTGGGTATTTCTATGAAAATTACAGTTTTCTATAGTATTTGGGTTGCTTATTAAGAATTTACCTTTATTTTTGGGGGTCGACTGTAATTAACGCCCTGGGTCTACTACTAAACACGGCGAAATACATTTGACGCCCCAATCATTGGCTGTCGTATTCGCGGGATCGTTCCTTGCTGTCTGGGCGGAGTTATTGCCTAGAATTACCCTTTATTTTCTAAATATCTTTATCTTGCTGCCTAACCATTCCAACTCTCCCTTATCATTATCTTAATTGTCTGAGTAGCCGAAAAGTTCTCGACCTCTTGATTTGACAGCCTAAATCCTATGAAATTACACCAGCGAAGGTATAACGAGGTACATGCGGTGATCACGAATCACTGACGATAGACTATACTCTGTTTTTTTTTCCATCTGTCCATCCGCCTGTGGTTTTTTGTATGGTAACACTGCGTCCCGGGCTTTAGATAGTCACATTCAGCTTACATTCAATGATTATAATATCCTATTTCGAATATCAACGGTGTAATTCGCATACAGTAAATTATTAAAACACTTTTCAGTTGCAAATGTACACCCAGATATCCTTTTATTTACCTAAAACTTACAAATAGCATAACTATCTAAAGCCCGGGACGCAGTGTTACCATACAAAAACACCACAGGCCGATGGACAGATGAAAAAAAACAGAGTATAGTGACGAACGGCACTTTAACAGTTGACAGTGGTTAGCTGCTGATGCGTCTAAGTCCAAATGGCTCAGTTGTCAGTTCGCTGTCCGTCCGCCACCCTCGGACAGATAACACGTACCAATGAAGAACATTTAGTTGAGTTTTATTAAATTAGAAAATGTTTATACCTAAATTGATGATATATTGGATTTACTTGTGTTTTTTTTATAATTGATAAGGATGTCTGAATAATGTTTATTTATAATTTTTCCACACTAAATGTCTTGTAGATTTTATTGAACCCTACGTGAAAGGAGCTTTGCCTGGCAAGTAAAGTCCAAAGGCTATCGTAACAGGTTAAGCTTATGTACGTTTATTCGAGGCTATAAACTTTATATGAAAGTCAGTTTTTCAGTGAGGAGAAATATTCATTATGACAAAATAATGTAAAGCAAGAATGGGCCTATATGCTCTATGGTTAGTCATTGCTTACATCCCACGTAAGTTCGTTTTGAAATGGAATTAGATTAATCAACACACTAATGAAACAAAAGAAGAGTGTAGTAAACTATGGATCTTCATTCATTGTAACGCTTCATAAAGTCAATCTTAAAATGGAAGCAAATCAGTATTAACCCCTTTTAATAAAAATAGAAAAAAATTAGGCCTATATGTGTCAACTTTGAAACGAAAACAAACGATTATGAACTTAATTCGTTTTTATCAACCACTCTTTCACTGGACGTCTTACTTAACGTTTATGAGTTTTTTTTTTTTAATGATATCAACAGTCAATAATACAGCCAGAGCATCGTGTGTTGACACCGTGGAGGCTACGGAGGACTGATGGCAAAGATGTATAGTTAACGGCGAAGATTTACCTGAACAGTCCGACTGTGCAGTTAGTTATAACTGTGCAAGCATAACTGAGCGTTAGTGTCGGGTTTTACGTATAGGTCATTTTTTTTTTTTTTTTTTTAGAATTCTCCCAGTTTATAGATCATATATATAATATTATTGTATAAATGTGTGTGTATATACGTATGTATAAATGCGTGTATGTATATGTATATATATGTATGTATATATAAATTGCTTACATATATACTTACAAAGGATTAAGCACTATTCTTTCATCAGCAGTGATACCTCAAACCGTCATTCATTCATTCATTCATTCGTTCATCCCTTCCTTTCTTCCTTCCTTCCATTCTACATTCATTCCTTCGTTCATCCCTTCCTTTGTTCATTCATTCATTCGTTCGTTCATTCCTTCCGTCCTTCTTTCCTTCATTCATTTATTCGTTCATTCCTTTATTTCTGTCCCACTTTCCTTCATTCATTCATTGATTCGTTCGTTCATTCCTTTCTTCCGTTCTTCCTTCCTTCATTCATTCATTCATTCATTTGTTCGTTCATTCCTTCCGTCTGTCCCATTTTCCTCTCATACAATTTTTTTCTTTCTTTAAAAGGGGAGACTGTTTGTAATAATAATTCCATGTCGGTCTGCTCGTCCGTTCTCGGGTAATTAAACTACACCAGGATAGAGGTTCAAATCAGTAAATAAACGATCGTGAGAGAATTTATGGTTTTTTTTTTTTAACCTACTTTCATTTCTCTTTCATTCAGCTGCTCCCCCAACAGAAGAGAATAGCAGTCTTTAACTTTTACTTCTATCTGGTATTCACGCCCCATCTTCTCACAGCTCCCACTAGATTAGATTAGATTATAAAATTCTGGCACATAGCCAAGCGCCGGAGCCGAGGGGCCATTCAGCGCATATACATCTTTAAGAATAAAAAAAGTCACTGTCGTACAAACAAACATACATACAACTGATCTAACATACAAATCATTCATACATAAAAACCAAACAAGAAACCTAAAACAATTAAGAGAAACTTACAATTTATAAAAAAGACCAATATTTTTTTAAATGTCATAATTTGCTCAGCCTAAGCACCTTCACCTAAAATATCGGCAAGAGACTTATTTGCCAGCAAACAAGCTCTACGTTTGTTTTCAAAATGAGGGCACTCCACCAAAATATGCACCACAGTCAAATCCACATGACAAGTGGAACAGCGAGGAACCTGCCTATCAGCTCCACTCATCATTAGATACCCGTGTATATTTAGTATGGCCAATACGTTATCTAGTTAAAACTATCTCAGACCTATCCATCCGGTTATGAGGCCAAGGATGAACAGAAGGCCTAATCGACTTTAATTTAAGATTATTATTTAAAGTAGACCAGCGGGCCTGCCACTGTTCTCTACAAATAAAATCGAATGGTACTTTTAAAATCGGATACAGGGACGCCCATGTTGGAAATGTGCTTAAGCCTGGTTGCAGCCTTAGCAGCAGCGTCGGCTCGCTCATTCCCAACAATTCCAACATGGGACGGAGCCCAACAAAACCTAACAGAAAATCCTCTTCTATTAATTAAAAGATAAAACCAATCTTGTCCTTCTTGCACTAAAGGGTGGCAAGAGACTAGGCTTTTTAGAGAAGATAAAACACTCAAAGAGTCGGTAAAAATGGTAAAAACCTTGTTAGTACAAGAACTATAAAAAATATATTTAAGAGCAGTCAAAACTGTCAGCAGTTCAGCTGTAAAAACGGAAGAATTAGAAGGAAGCTTCTTTTTAATGATATTACCACTAGTCACTACAAAGCAACCAACACCATCAGAACCCTTCGAGCCATCAGTAGATATATGATGAGAATCACCATGTTCAGAAGCATGGTCCAAGAAACTTGCCCTCAACTGATCCCCAGAACTGTTGCTCCTGCTGTCCCTAATTGGGCAGATTTCTAGGCATGGTCTATTCCAAGGAGGAAACTTTGAGGGCGAAATTTCAGCTACTGCAGGGGGAAGTAATCCCATCTCCCTGGCAGAGCTTGCTAGTCGAACCTCAAGCGTCTTTGGCAGTCTAGGTCTATTTGGGGCTCTGTCAGTTGGTTCTCTAACATACTTATAGTTAGGGTTTAGCTTTGACGTAAGTATTCTTGATATGACTCTCAAGCCTAATTCCTACCTACGGATAGATAGTGGGGGAAAACCTGACTCAACATATAGGCTTTCTACTGGAGAAGTTCTATAGGCTCCCGTACAAATACGTAAAGCCAAATTATGGACAACATCTAATTTCTGCAGTGTTGTCTTGCATGCACAACCATAATATTGACAACCATAATCAATTTTGCTTAGGCATAAAACCTGGTACATCCTCAAAAGGGTAATTCGATCTGCCCCCCAATTAAAATTAGATACAACTTTAAGAATATTAAGACGAAGCTTCACGTTACATACAACTTCATTAACATGTTGAGTAAAAGTTAATTTCTTATCAAATGTAACACCTAGATACTTAATGCTATCTTCATAAGGTAAAATTGAATCATTTAAAAACAGCGTAGGGACCTCTTCCACTCATCTTAATCGGCAAAATCGTATAGCTTTTTTTTTTTTTTTTTTTTTTTTTTTTTTTTTTTTTTTTTTTTTCTGGTTTTTTCTGGTGAAAATTTGAATCCTTTAGCACTGGCCCATAATGTTGAAGCATTAATAGCAGTCTGGATCTTTTGACAAGCTTCGACAGCTGCAGACTTGCTACAGATTATTGCATAATCATCAGCAAAGGCCAGACCATGCACCCCGACAGGAACTTGTTCTAGTAGGCCGTTGACAGCTACATTAAAGAGTGTAGGACTAAGGACGCTTCCCTGAGGTAACCCTTCTTCTTGAGGGTAAGCAGAAGAAATGTAAGAGCCCACTCTTACTTTCAGGTAACGTTCTGTCAAAAAGTCTTTAAGACAATAGAACAAATTACCCACAATACCCCACTCAACAAGTTGCATAAGGATACCCCCTCGCCAGGTAGTGTCGTAGGCTTTTTCTAGGTCAAAGAACACTGCAATAGTCTGGTTTTGCACAGCAAAAGCATTCTGTATCTCCCAAGTAAGGAACATCAAAGGGTCAGAAGTACTTCTATTTTTCCTAAAGCCAAACTGCCGATTAGATAAGAGATTCTTTGAATCCAAATACCACACAAGTCGAGCATTGACCATCCTCTCATAAATCTTGCTAACACAACTAGTTAGAGCAATTGGCCTATAGTTCTTAGGAAGGAAGGAATCTTTAAAAGATTTTAAAACAGGTACAATAATAGATATCTTCCAAGACTCTGGTGAAGTTCCTGAAAGCCAAAAACTGTTTAAAATGTCTAAAAGAAATTGTTTTGTACCTCTAGGCAAATTAAAAATCATTGAGTACAGTATATCATCTTCCCCAGGAGATGTTGGGGAAGATAACGAGATTGCATGATCTAATTCTTTCATGGTGAAAGGAAGACTATACGACTGAATTTAAACTAACAGCAGGAACAACCGTGGTACCGTCCCTAATATTCCTGAATGCAGGAGAGTAATGTAGGGCACTAGATATATTAGAGAAATGCCTACCAAAGGTTTCTGCAACTTCTCCAGAATCAGATATGAGGAAGCCATCAATTTTCATTATAGGCAAGGGAGGTGGAGAAAATTTCCCTTGCAGCTTTCGGATTCTGTTCCAGACTAATGACATAGGGGAATCATATTTTAATTCACTTATATATCTGCTAAACGATTCCCTCTTTGCTTGCTTAAATGTTTTCTTTTGCTTAGCAAGAGCTCTTTTATAGATAATTTTATTCACCAAGCAAGGATATCTACGATATCTCTTGTAGCAAGTTCTTGTTATCTTTCGGCTCAAGGCGCATGTATCACTCCACCAAGGTACTAGAGGACGACGAGGTTTACCAGAAGTTCGAGGAATAGACAGCATGGCACCACACAGCAATATACTGATTAAATACTTATAAGCGGATGTTGGGCTCTGAAAATCTTTTATATCTTGATCAACTTCAGTAGATTTTTTGAATAATCCCCAGTCAGCCTCCCCTACCTTCCATTTTGGTAAACATGGAGATGGAATATTTTTCATATACTTTAAGTGAATGGGCCAATGATCACTGCCATGATCATTCTGGTCTACTACCCACTGGTAATCCAACCTCAAAGACGAATAGCAGATAGTGCGGTCAACGGCTGAGTCAGTATTATGAAAAACATCATGTCTTGTAGGGGAACCATCATTCATTAAAGTGATGTCATTTAAGTCAAGCAGCTGTTCTATTATTAAACCCCACCGGTCGCAGTTTGGCTCTCCCCAGAGGGTGTGCTTGGCATTAAAATCCCCCATCAAAATGAAGGGTTTAGGAAGCTGGTCTATCAATGTCTGTAGATCGTTTAATTCTAGCTGACGAGGATTACCCTGCGCATCCTGCAATCTACTTTCTAATGATGGATCCAGGTATAAAGAACAAATAGTGATCCATTTATAATTGAAAATTTGAACTGCACAAGACTGCAACACAGTGTTCAATTGAACAACCCTATGATTAAACAGACTTGCGGACTATGATGCCTGTGCCTCCCTGAGCATGTACACCTATCAGGGGTGGAGACCTATGAAATGAATAATTAAAACCCAAGTTGGAGTGTGCTCTCCCAACTTTGTCTCCTGTACGACACTCGCAGATAGATCATGATCCTTAAACGCAAAACCCGAACTTGCTCTCTATTTGGTATAAGCCACGGATGTTTTCCACTGCATGAGCCATTATTTAGAGGAAGGGATCTTAAAATTCCCTACTAATTTAGGAATCTGTGTCCTGGTGAGAGAGATCTTATCAGTTTTACCAGTACTATTTGACCTAGATCTAGGTGTTACAGATCTTTTAGAAGATGGGCCTTCACTTGCCATTTCAGTTTTACTTTTGTTTTTTCTATGATTGCTGAGTGACCGTGAAGGAGGCGAAGAGGGAAAAAGGGCCCTCTTCTGACGAATAAAGAGGGCCTCCATCTCCTCACCGTCATCTCCACGGTGCACTGTAATGTCAAGATCAGGTGAGGGCTCAATGTCAGGCAATGTCCCTGACAGAGAGAAGTCGTCAACATATTGAGACCTGGCTTGAACCCTTGAACCAACAGGATCCCCTGGCTTGACCAGAGTCTCTGCAACATGGGAAACCCCACCAGGGGGGGCATGGGAAGCCCCACCAGGGGGGGCATGGGAAGCCCCACCAGGGGGGCATGGGAAGCCCCACCAGGGGGGGCATGGGAAGCCCCACCAGGGGGGGCATGGGAAGCCCCACCAGGGGGGGCATGGGAAGCCCCACCAGGGGGGCATGGGAAGCCCCACCAGGGGGGGCATGAGAAGCCCCACCAGGGGAGGCATGGGAGGCCCCACCAAGGGGGGCACGGGAAGCCCCAACAGTGGGGCCACGGGGCGCCCCACCAGAGGGGGTGTGGAAAACCCCACCAGTGGGGCACCAGGGAGCCCCACCAGAAGAGGCATCAGAAGAAGCAGTATTCAGCTCCCACTAGAATTCAAAGCAATGACTTTATTCATCCGATTATCTCTTTCATTCTTTTGGATCGAGTGGTCTACCTGTGGGCCTTTACAACTCCCCCCGAAACCCTGTGCCCCAATTTCTAACGCGCCACCCATATTAGCTGAGGGATTCATAATGCTTATACTCCGTTTTTTTTACATCTGTCCATCCGCCTGTGGTGTTTTCGCATGGTAACACTGCGTCCCGGGCTTTAAATAATATCCTATTTCGGATATTAACGGTGTAATTCGCATACAGTAAATTATTAAAACACTTTTCAGTTGCAAATGCACACCAAGATATACTTTTATTTACCTAAAACTTACACATAGCGTAACTATCTAAAGCCCGGGACGCACTGTTACCATGTGCGACCACCACAGGCGGATGGACAGATGGAAAAAAACAGAGTATAGTAGACTGACACCCACGTCTTTATTACTTATTACAAATCTATACTCCGTCATTCTCACAGTAGCTCAGTCTTACCATGAACCTTTACAAGTGTGAATGAAAAAATAATTAAGTGAATGAATGAATGTACGAATGAATGAAGGAGGGAAGGAAGGAATGAACGAACGAATGAATGAATGGGGGAAGAAAGGAAGGAAGGACGGAAGGAAGGAATGAACGAACGAAAGAATGAATGAATGAAGGAAGGAAAGTGGGACAGAAGGAAGGTATGAGCGAACAAATGAATGAATGAAGAGATGGATGAATGAATGAATGAACGAATGAAGGAATAAACGAACAAACGAATGAATGAAGAAATGGATGAATGAATGAATGAACGAAGGAAGGGATGAACGAACGAGCGAATGTATGTTTATTCGTAGTTATAAACCATATATGCAAGACAGTTTTTCAATAAGAATAAATATTTATTATGGCAAAATAATGTAAAACAAGAATGGGCCTATATGCGTCTATTCATGATTATGCACCATGTATGTAGTTCATTTTTAAATTGAGAACAAAATAATATTCCACTTTCTGACGAAACAAAATCATCAATATTGGACTATGTATGTTTTTTCATTGCTGACATCTTACGGAAGTTCGCTTCAAAATGAAATTAGACTAATTAACATACTATTGATTTTCTTTCATTGTAATACGTCATAAAAAAAGTCAATCTTTAAACGAAAAAAAATATGTATTAACCATTTTCATGAAACCGAAAAAAATATTAGGCCTAGTATATGCGTCATCTTTGAAACGAAAGAAAACGATTACGATCTTAATTATCTTTCCATGGAACTCTTCCTTCATTCATAAAATATTCCATAAACATTATGAAAGTCCTTGGGGCCAAATTTAAACTCGTTTTTATCAACCACTCTTTCACTGGACGTCTTACTTGACGTTTATGAACTTTTTTTTTTTATGATATCAGCAATTCAATTACAGCCAGAGCATAGTGTGTTGACACATGGCTCCTACGGAGAAGTGAGGAAACGGCCTGTATCGTTAGTGGCAAAGATTTGCCTGCACAGTCCGACTGCGCAGTTATAACTGTGCAGGCATAACTGAACGTTAGTGGCGGGCTTGATCGTTGAGATCCCATTAGATGCCTAGCGGCTATCCAACGCCACAGAAAACGATTTCGTTGATGATCTGATTTTGACCTTCGACAAATGCCCACCATCATTACTGGTTTTAATTCCAGAGGAATTGAAGAATCGTGCCCTGAATTAATAGAGTGGGTATTGTGTCTCACGGGACGTTTTGTGTTTGTGCATTCTTCTCCCGTCGAATAAGATTCTGTAAATGCTGAGCAAACAGCATCTCAAGGGTAACCTCCAGCTGGTTATGCAATAGAACAATGAGGTTTTATTTTGTATTGTTTTTTAAACTTACTCGGGGAGAAGCCTACATATTACTTTGTCGTTGTTGCTGTTGTTGTTGTTGTTGTTCTAGCTGTTGTAGTTCTTTTTGCGAGGATTGGAAAGCCCTATCGAAGAGCCTAAAAAGGTCTGAAAAAGGTGTTTCGCGTTGAGGTAAAGGTACCGGAATTTTAGTTTAGTATATTTGTAATTTATTTATTAGTATGAAAATGTAAAAGGAAAAAAATAGATAACGTGCATGTTAAACACTACAGAACGATTGTTTCTAATAAAATACAGCGTTTTTATTTTAATTTTCGTTGGTGAAACAAAGCGCTATTTGACCGTAGATTTTAGCACGCGCCTCGAGTAAGCTGGATGTCGGATCACGCTTTGGTTTTTATAGATACCGAAATTATTTTATGGGCATTTATTCTGAAATAGCTAAGAGACCTAGATGGGTATAGTTGCCAGAATTAAGACCTGCAATTGCAAGCAAAGGCTATAACTTAACACTGGGTTTCCCTTGTTTAGTACTGTCAAAATCGCCGCTGCACAAAGTTGCAGATTGGGAAATTGATGAAATACAAAGAAAAGACTAGTCTTTTGTATCGTGCATTTTTATTCATAGCAATTTGTAGTGTAATTATGCAAAACAAAAATATCAGTACCAAACAGAAACCCCATTAACTAATGAGAGAGAGAGAGAGAGAGAGAGAGAGAGAGAGAGAATGATTGATTCAGTCTTTAATGTTCGTGCATAGTAATTTTTAGGACTATAATACAAAACAACATGACCAACAACAAAGAGAAATCCCAGCAATAAATGAGAGAGAGAGAGAGAGAGAGAGAGAGAGAGAGAGAGAGAGAGAGAGAGAGAGAGAGAGAGAATGATTAATTCAGTCTGTACTGTACGTGCATATCAATTTTCAGTACTATAATGCAAAACAACATGAGGAACAACAAACTAGAAATCCCAGCAACAAATGAGAGAGAGAGAGAGAGAGAGAGAGAGAGAGAGAGAGAGAGAGAGAGAGCTATTAAATTAGTCTGTTCTATACGTGCATAGAAATTTTCAGTACTATAATGCAAAACAACATGAGCAGAGCAACAATAAAATAAAAATCCCAGCAACAAAAGAGAGAAAGAGAGAGAGAGAGCCATTAAATCACTGTTCTATACGTGCATAGCAATTTTTAGTACAATAATGCAAAACAACATGAGCAACAACACATGAGAGGGAGAGAGAGAGAGAGAGAGAGAGAGAACTATTAAATCAGTCAGCACTGTACGTGCAAGAGAATCGCCCCCACAATTAGCAAGTCGGTTACACTACATTCATTCCGTTAGAGTTTAATTAGCTCGATTGTTCAATGGCAGATGTCTAAGTCACACAGGCGTCAGGAGCCAATTAGTTTAGCTATTGCCCAGACAATAAAGATTTATTTGGGGGGCACGGAGGAGGTGAACGCCCTTTTATCCCAATCAATTTCCTATACAGGAAAGAAATAGACAAGAGGAAAGGCGGGAAACGCCTTGTCAGTCGGAAAGAGCATCCCTCCCTGTTTTTTAATCTATTACTAAGTTCTATAACAAACTGTCTTTGAACGATTATATTTCTTCTCATTGACTGAAAATTAATTTCCCACTCACCACTTTTAGTTAAAAACTGCATTTACTAAATATATATAACTGAATCACAATAGTTTGAAACGGTATAAATACATAAATAAAGGTATAAGCTCATACCTAATAATATATATATATATATATATATATATATATATATATATATGTGTGTGTTGTGTGTGTGTGTGTGTGTGTGTGTATGCATATATCTTGTTTTTTTTTTCCAAAATGGTCCCGTGGATGAAAAATATAAGAGATCCTCTTATGAAAATAAAAGATAGTGGTTCTAAGAATTCAAGCCGAAAGTTTTGATATCTACTTTTATTCATATGTGAGGATCTCTTACATAGTCATAAATATATATATATATATATATATTATATATATATATATATATATATATATATATATATATATATATGTGTGTGTGTGTGTGTGTGTGTGTGTGATAACTGAATCATGAAAGTTTGGAACGTGATGAATATATATATATATATATATATATATATATATATATATATATATATATATATATATATCATATATATAAAGCAGAAGCCACGAGGGAAAGTGAAACACTGGAGCGCTGCGAGATCTTTCGACTCACAGTCTGCTCAGTAAAGGACCTTTGAATCGAAAGATCTCGCAGCTCTCCAATGTTTCACTTTCCTTCGTGGCTTCCACCTTTATATATATATATATATATATATGTATATATATATATATATATATCTTAAAAAATCACAGTAGATGCACATGACTTCATTAAATAAACGAATACCACAGGAAAATGATAGGCAGAAATCCAAGCGCTTCCGTCTTTACTAAAGACATTGTTCCTTGACAATGTCTCTTAGTAAAGACGAAAGCGCTTGGATTTCTGCCTATCATTTTCCTGTGATATGTTCGCTTATATATAAGTATAATACTATATATATAATATATACATATATGATATATATATAATATATATATGTGTATATATACATATATATATATATATATATATATATATATTATATATATATATAACTTGTAAGATTTTCGCTCCTGGTGAGGTTAAGTTTAATAATGAAAAGGACAGCGAGAAGACTGGCGATCATTTCTTCTTTTTATTGACACTTACGTTTCGGGATTCCTTTCCCATCTTCAGGGCTATAAATAGAATTAATTTTTTTTAAAAATATTAAAGTATGCTAAAAATAACCTAATAATATAAGAAATATAGTTTGTCATTAAGCTAAAAGAAAACTAAAAACTACAAAGTAACTTTAAGCTAAAAGTAAATTAGAATACTGAATAACTTAGTAAAATAACACATCCAAAAGCAAAACGAAAAATAAAAATTGAAAAAATAAACAGACACCATTCTGCCAGACTTACTGTTAAGAGGTTTGGTTGTTAACTGATGGAAAATAGCATAGTCAAAAGGGGATCTTGGAGGAATCAAAAACAAGGGTGAGAAGAGAGAGAGAGAGAGAGAGAGAGAGAGAGAGAGAGAGAGAGAGAGAGAATGTGAGTAATAGGCAAATTCCTAGTTCCTCTCCTTAGCAACCTTACAAACAACCAGTTTACACTTCAGAATTCAGCCAAATTCATTCCTGAAATTCTTGACCAAGATAGTAATGCGTTCATTGTTGAATCGTTGTTTACAAACGTGCCCCTTAAGGAAACAATAGAAATTATACTTAAGAAGCTTTTCCCTACAGAAACTGCTGTATTTAATGGTTTTGATTTAAATAGTTTAAGAAGCCTACTAGAGCTTGCAATAATTGATACCCACTTTGTCTTTAACAAAAAGTTGTATAAACAGGTTGATGGTATGGCAATGGGGTCACCACTGGGTCCTACATTCGCCAATATATTTATGTGCCACCTAGAAGAACTGTTTCTTAGACAATGTCCAGAGTTATTTCGGCCTATTTTTTTTATACAAGATTCGTAGATGACACGTTTTTATTGTTTAAAGAAAAATCCCATGCTGATATGTTTTTACAGTTTGTCAACACTTTTCATCAAAATATTAGGTTTACTATGGAAGTGGAATCCAGATAATCATCTACCTTTCTTGGACATAAATATTCAACGTTTTAATAGGAGAATTTCTCACAAAGGTATTTTTAGGAAAAAGACGTATCCACTGGGTTTGGGTCTTAACTTTTTTAGTAACTGTCTATGACATTTAAGCATGAATTGGCCAAAGGACACTTTTATTCAGAGCCTATTCCTGTGTTTCAGAATTGGAATAGTTTTCATAATGAAATAGCCTTTCTTAAAGTATTTTTTAAGAATAACTGTTATCCTTCTGACCTCTTTGACTAAATTGTAAAAAAAGTTTTTAAACAATATATATCAGCCTAGTTTATTGTGTCCTCAAGTTCCGAAGAAATTAATGTATTTTTCATTGCCATTTGTAAAAAATGCAGCCTTTAGACGTGAACTGACAACAGCGCTAAGCACTTTGTACCCCTATGTCCATTTCAAATTTGTGTTCAACAACCCTTTAACAATAGGCAGACTTTTTAAATTCAAAGACACCCTTCCGGAGTTGATGCGTTCTTTCGTTGTGTATGAGTATACTTGTCCAAAATGTAATTTTGGAAATTACGTCGGATTTACCCGACGCTTACTAAAAGTCCGCATCGATTCCCATAGAGGTGTCAGTTATCGCACTGGCTGCATTTTAAAATCAAAAGAATTTTCGGCCATGCAAATTCATGCAAAACTGACGTTATGTACATTAATTTCAAAATACTCGTCAAACTGATGATTGTCTTTCGCTCCTTCTTTTAGAATCTCTTTATATCAAGAAACTGTCTCCTACCTTAAACAACCAAACTACCTCCACACCGTTACATATTGCTTAACTGCCTATTACTCACATTCTCTCTCTCTCTCCTCTCCTCTCTACCTCCTCCTCTCGGCTCTCTCTCTCTCTCTCTCTCTCCCTTGTTTTTGATTCCTCCAACATCGCCTTTTGACTATGCTATTTTCCATCAATTCAGTTAACAACCAAACCTCTTAACAGTAAGTCTGGCAGAATGGTGTCTTTGTTTATTTTTTCAATTTTTATTTTTCGTTTTGCTTTTGGATGTGTTATTTTACTAAGTTATTCAGTGTTTTAATTTACTTTTAGCTTAAAGTTACTTTGTAGTTTTTATTTTTATTTTAGCTTAATGACAAACTATTTTTCTTATAATTATTAGGTTATTTTAGCATACTTTTTAATATTGTAAAAACTAATTCTATTTATAGCCCTGAAGATGGGAAAGGATTCCCAAAACGTAGGTGTCAATAAAAAGAAGAAATGATCGCCATTCTTCTCGCTGTCCTCTTTATTATATATATATATATATATATACTATATATATATATATATATATATATATATATGTGTGTGTGTGTGTGTGTGTGTGTGTGTGTGTGTGCGTGTGTGTGTGGAGAAGAATTATAGTTATTTATACACGTAATCAGCCCTTCTATTCTCTTAGCTTCTTGGCTTATTTTAATATCAGTGTCAGATGTTAATCAAGACATTCTCCACTCAAGGCCCTTTGCCCTCACAGCCCTCCCCCCATCTCACCCCCCCCCTCTCTCTCTCTCTCTCTCTCTCTCTCTCTCTCTCTCTCTCTCTCTCTCTCGGTAGTAGTATCCCGTTGCCGATTTGACTAAGCGACCTCATGTTCAATTTCCAAAAGGAGACACTTGACACGGGAGGTAAGAAGGGAGATAGGATCGTACAATAATCTAACAAGGACGACATTGGACACCTTCCTCTTGCACAATGGATGACGTCAGAGGCTTAAGAATTCCACAGACTCTGACCTCTCTCTTTCCTACTTTTAAGACTTGCAAAACAGACAAATCAATTTGTCTGGACGTGGTAGTAAAAAGTGACATAAGGATTACCATTGCGTAGTAAATTTAATTAAAATCACCTTTTACACCATCACCATTCTATTATTCACTTTCACCACAGCCATCCTTATTCATTAATGGATTCTTTTCGATCGTTTTTCATATTAAAAGTTATTTTAAGGAGGGATAGAACAAGGGTAAAAATTACGGCTTTGGTGTGTTTAAGGAAGAATGCATAACTCAGTCAATTTAATACGCGCTAGTAACTTAGTTTAAGTATAGAATTTAGTTACTTGAAATAGATCGTTTTCATTTCCTCTTTGGTGTTTTGATTTCCAAAGATAGCTTATTTGCATTAAAATAGAGTTTAAAAGAAGCACAGAATCTACTTTTCTCTATCAGTGACGAGACTGGAAATGAGTTTGCTTTTCTTAAGCGGCCTTTAGGTGGAAACAACGAAGAGATTTAACTAAAATTTGTCTATAAAACAAATGCATAAATTACAGAGATGACAATGACAGATAACAGATCCTGAGAACAGTAAAATACAAACGTCTCAAAATAAAAATTCGGTATAGTAGTAGTTTTTATTCATTCTATATCATGTTTAATCCCATAGACGTAAAATGTTATCAAGTAAAATCTGTAACTTAAAATTTACCATTTTTCTACTTTAAATTCCGTACTTGAATTCAAGACCGAGGTTGTTCAAGTTCTTCTGAACCCATTGGTTGACCTTCGCGTCCATTTCGGGGGTGAACTTGTTTTTCCAGTCTCCAGATTCTCCTGAAAAAAACAAAAAAAAAAAAAAAAAATTATCTTTAAAAAGTTGTAACCGTCCTGTGATTGTTTCGGTGTATAGAATATACACTGTTTTTAGTGGATATTCATACAATGTATACAGTTGAGTTTTTTACTTTGTATATATACTGCATACAGTACGAAAATATCGTGAAATCACTTTTTGAAAGGTAATTTTCAAATTACATCGAAATTATAGAAAAATCTTTCATCTGCCCTAAAGGCCCGAACAAAATGAAACTGCTATTTTGTCACTGACCAGTCTTACTGATCGTTGGTTAAGAAAAAAAAAAAACTAGAAAACGAAGTTAACATGAATAAACTTGGTTTTCTTCAGAGGCTTTCTACTTAACAAATGAAGACAAGTACAAAGAATGTGTTTTTATTATTGAACACTGATAACTGCATTTCAAGACATTCACAGCGCTGCAGCCCAGTACAAACTCATCCCTCCATACTGGACCACCCTGACATTACCCTTTCTGAAGAAGCCTCCATCTTTCTTGACGACCTCGTCATTCAAGACTTCCACCGTGACTCCCTCTTGCTCGTAGTTGAATATAGGGGCGTTGTTCCTCGCCCTCATCTCCTTGAAGGACGTGTATTTGACTATACCGTCCAGCTGGGCATCCGTCAGCTCAGTGTTGAGGAAAGCGTCCAGCTTCTTGATCTCTCCCAGAGGGTTCGCTTTCAGGTCCTCGTAGAAGATGAAGTGGAGGTTTTTGTGGTTTCTCCTCTCCCAGGCCTCCTTCAGGTGCAGCCAGTATGGGCCATATATCACTGAAAAGAATAAATGATGTTGAGAATTAAGAAAGGGTTAATGATGAATAACTTTCAGTGGTTTGGTTTGTTCTGAACTGTGTTAAGCTGTTCTCTGCGTGATTCTGTGTCGAACCGTTATCTAGTGTTCTAGTTCTTTTGATTGTACCGTTATCTAGTGTTCTAGTTCTTTTGATTGTACTGCAGGCTGTCCTTACTGCGTAATGGTTTCAATTTTCCTGTACATAGCTTTCTATATAAGCTTCTCTGTATCGTTCTGCTATTAATGAATTCTACTGTATTGTTCTACTTTGAATCTGTACCAACTCCATCTGTATAACTCCATCTATATAATTCCATATTGCGTTGAATTCCCTACTGTAAAAGAAAGGTTTTCGGTTTTATAAAATTTTCTTCATTATATTAGGAAGCCTAATGCAAATAGTTAACAAATCTAAGATAATTAAGGGAACAAAGCAAGGCTGACAAAAAAAACTATTGTTATAGAAACTTCATGTACGGCAATTATCCCAGTAAAACTACGTTGCCTTTTAAAGGTTCAAAAACATGGCAAATCAGAAGCTTTATGGCATAAATCTTACAGTCGTCATCGAGGAAGTACTGTACGAAATCTGCAAAGCTTCCAACGTAGTTATGCAACTTCATTAGTCTTGAATGGTGGTGGAAAGATACAATGATATCTTTAGGGTTCCTCGCTACGTAGATCACCTGCAGACGAAGGAAAGAGAGCAAGACTTTGAAGGACTGGGTGACTGTAGTCTCAAGAACAGTATAAGGATTATTTCAAAGAATATATGTGCCCAACAACCTGCTGTATCTGTATAATAATACTGACATGATGACCACAGGAGTTATAATATCAAAAGGAGATTTAGGAGACAAAAGAAAACGTATAAGTAATAACCTTGCATGTATCCAATAACGAAGGTGACATTAAAGAGAACGGTAAGTGAGTTTTGATAAGCCTAGGGTCGGGGAAATGTTTTGTTAACTGCAAGTGCATCCCATCTGCAGGATCTTTATTAGGACACACTTTCTTGAAAGCCACGTAAAACGGGTCGTCTGATGGGGGAACTTCTCCGGGTTTTAGCGCTGGGGCGAATGTGTCGTTCCTGAAAAGAGCAACCAGCTAGACCTACGCGTTTGTTCACAAAGTCTACTTCGAGCTTTCTCTATTGTCTTTGGAGAATAGAATAGAATATGGAATATAGAGCTGAAAATAACGGTAAAAAAAGGTTTGAAAGGTGTAACAGGAGAATAACCTCGCAGTTTCACAATGAATCAAGTATTAGGAGAGGGTGGAGAGTAGGATGGAAGAAAGAGAATATGAAAGGAGGTACAGTAATAGAAATGAAAGGGGTTGCAGCTATGGGCCGAAGGCACTATCCCTCCTTCGGGAATAGTTTTAAGAGTCTATAAACACTGGGAACTCATGAAAAACATTTTCTATCTTTTACTGTACAGTACATTACTATACATTCTCCATGACAATGCGGAAGTCCTAATTAATCTTATATTCTTCAACTGATTTAAAGTTGGTCTATAGCGAAAAGCAACACTTATCTCCTGCAAGTTATATTTAAGGCTCAATGCAACTATTCCATTTTCTCATTAGTCCTTTCATAAGGGTTCATGAGAAGCCATTTTTTGTGTTGCTTTGTTTACAAAACTGGACCTCTGTTATCAGATCGATGGAAGCCCTTTTCTGTGTTGCTTTGTTTACAAAACTAGATCCCTGTTAGTGGATCAATGGAAGCCATTTTCTGTTGCTTTGTTTACGAACTAATCTCTATTAGTGAATCAATGGAAGCCATTTTTTGGTGCTGCTTTGTTTACAAAACTGGCCCGAAATAGGCAAATTCAAATATGCTTCAGTTCACCCTGTAGTGCCATGTAAGTTAAATTACCTTTTCCTGGTTGCAATACATGGATAAAATCTCGATTGCTGAAGGAAAATAACTCTAAGCAAAACTCAAAGCTGTAAAATATGATAATGAAGCTAATGGAGGGAAATAATCATGAAAAAAGAAGGAAATACCCACTCGATGAAAGGCGACCTCGTCAGGATGGGCAGGCGGGAATCTGG
>NC_087217.1:59854139-59891639 GCF_015104395.2 Macrobrachium nipponense | reverse complement strand
TAGTACAGTTTGGCTGCTATTAATCTTTTCAACACCACTACTGCATCACGTAGCTGATACAAGATGGCATTTTGTGTACCATGCTTAAGCATGGTACACACTATGCCAGACTTCTGTGATGCTTTGATTGAAGACATTTCCCTGTAGAATTGTGTCTTCATCGTGTGCAGCTTTTTAGTAATGTCTTCATTCCGCAATGTACAGTTTACAACAAGCTTGCACTCCTGATGTTTCTCATCTTGTAATGCTTGCATTTGATGTTCCAAACAGATGGAGGCTCCTTCAGTAATTCAATAAAATGTAGTGTTAGTCCTTGTCCTCTCAAGGGGTTTGGCGGGTGGTGGTGAGCAGACATCCTCCTCCTCTCAACGTTGGTGAATCACTGAGCTGTGCAATGAAATGGCTTGGCCCCAACAACACGTTGGTGATACTGCTTCGTGTTGAAAATGCCGTTTTTCAACGCATCCATCTAACACTGCGAACATCATGATGCATAGTGTGTACGGGGCTTTGGTCTCCCATCGTTTTGCATGTTTGTATGTTTCATATTTGCCAGCGTGTGTGGGTGCGTTCAGTGGTTACTGGTTAGCAGAGTGGGATTTCGTCGGCGTCGGTGAATCCGCAGGACGTTAAATCTGTGAACAGCCTCCCAATAGAAGGGTTCTTGGACGTCGTAGGCATGATAGGCAGTATCTGCAGCTTGATTGAATTCCGTGTGAAGGGAGAAAGACTTCGCGTCTCACCTGCTTGGCTCGAGTGAGACGTACCTACCACTCAGGTGTCTCTGATCTTCAGTCGTCGGAAGAGACGATAATTCTGTATGTCGTTGCACTGCGTTTGCCTCGATGTTCCAACGTTTCCCTGAGGTCGTCAATCGGCGCTTGGTAGATCTAGGTAACAACTCTGCGTCGGGTATTTCTTTGAAATTACAGTTTCCTATAGTATTTGGGTTGCTTATTAAAGAAAATGCCGTTATTTTCGGGGGGTCGACTGTAATTAACCCGCAGGTACTATAGTAGATTCACATCAATCGTGCATTTGATGTCTAGGCCCGTCCCTTGCGACGCTCCTGATTGGCTGTTGATAAGCCAGTCACTGGGCTGGAAACTCTCAGTCTCTCTCGAGAGTTCACTTAGGCACCATCTGCGTTCCGAGCTCTCCTGAGAGATACTTTTGAAAGGAGAGGTGGAACATACATCCTGCCCATATGAACTCTCGAGAGAGACTGAGAGTTTCCAGCCCTGCGATTGGATTATCAACAGCCAATCAGGAGCGTCGTAAGGGACTGGCCTAGACATCAAATTCACGGTTGATGTGAATCTACTATAGTAAACACGGCGAAATACATTTGACACCCCAATCCCTAGTGGCTGTCGTATTCGCGAGATCGTTCCTTGCAGTCCGTGCGGAGTTATTGCCAAGAATTAACCTTTTGCTGACATGCGTCAGCCAAGGAGGGATTGCCCCTACGTATATGTGTGTGACCCGTATCGTTATAGGATTATTTCATCGCTAATCTGCAGTATCAGCTTATTGATTTATTGGATCGCTAGTCTGCATTATATACTCATTAATACTCTGCAATTGTTATGATTTTGTCCTTATAGTATGGGTGTGTCTTCACAATCTCCTGTAGCTTTCTCTTTTCCTGTTGGTGCGATTGTTAGCTGGGAGATTGTTGTTATTGCTTGTAAGGTGATTATGTAATCAAGGTGGCATCCATTTGAATATGAATATATTTGTTATATAAGGTTATATACGCAGTGTTTTTATTTTGTCCTTTCTGATCGTGTTCGAGTTTCATTTTTGCTGTTTCAAGGGCTGTCACTCTACTCTCATATAGTAGATAGTTTTAAGGTGGATTTTTAGAAAGAGCTGGTAACGGAATTCGTTAACATATATATATATTAATATTATAATATATATAAATATTATATATATATCATATTATATATTATAATATTATATATATATTATAATATATATTATATATATATATGTGTGTGTGTGTGTGTGTGTGTGTGCGTGTGTGTGTGTGTGTCTGTATGTGTATCTAAATATTTAACCGTCAGAAAGTTATAAGTTATCATTTAAGACTTAAAGATACAACCATCCCCATACAAAAACTCATTAAATAATTCTAGGAATTATACCTATCACTTACATTACGGGCTGCTCTATGAGCAAAAGCCCGTGCTGGCAAAAGGCCACTCAATCAAAAACAACAATATCACCTACCTGGAAATTATAAATGCGATCAGCGACGGTCTGGAACATGGGAGTGAGAAGCCACCTGCCGGGCATCAGACGAATAAGACCGCCTGCGTAACCCGGGAAATCCTTCAACTGTTTCTCCTTTTCGGATCCTTCCAAAGGAACCACTTCGTGGCCACTCTGCAGCTTCATCTTCCTCGAAGGATCTAGGAAAGAGTGACAGAGATTTACTTCTCTCTCTCTCTCTCTCTCTCTCTCTCTCTCTCTCTCTCTCTCTCATTTGTTGATGGGGCTTCTGTTAAGTTTTTACTAATGTTGTTTTGCATTATTAGTAATGCAAAACAACATTAGTCAAAACTTGCTAACATTAGTAACAACATTAATAAGTTTTTACTAATGTTGTTTTGTATTACTAATAATGCAAAACATCACTAGTAAAAACTTAACAGAAGCCCCATCAACAAATGAGAGAGAGAGAGAGAGACGTGAATATTGTTTTGCATTATTGTACTAAATATTCCTATGCACGTATAGTACAGACTGAATTAATAGTCTCTCTCTCTCTCTTCAAAATGTCCGAGACCCTAGCACCATTTACACGTTAATCGACTTCGGTTTACATTCTCAACAAAGCAGCTGATGAATTGGTTTGCTTGTTTGACGGTCGAGCGCCGATATTAAGCACAAACAAAAGCCATCAAGTGAGAAGTTCAATTTTCCCTGGTAACGACAACAGAACAACGACTGATAAAATTAGTAGTCAGAAGAATAACAATAGAATTACTGGAAATATATGAGACATTATTTTTCATAATAATAACCTCTTAAGCAAGATTGCTAGCAATGATAATGGCTACAAGAATGTTTGCAACAATAACCTGAATAATTCAGTAAATGTAGAGAACAACCACTGGATTTCTGCATCAATTCTTTGTAATTATTCTAAATAATTGACAGTTCTCTGGTATCACACTCAAGGGACTAGAATGAATGAAAAAAAACATTTATGGTCATTTTAAGTCTCCCATATTAATAAAATATTAATAAAACGACTTTAAAATCCAGTCATACCTTTCATGTAAAGAGAAGTTACATAGTGGCTGTTCTAGACGATTGTTTACTATTTGAAAGGTTCCAAACGAACCTTGGAATTTACAGAAAAGATTTTGGAATCATTAATGCCATACTAGTCCGAATGAGCGCCTCAGTGGCGTGATCGATTATGGTCTTGGCCTGCTACCTCGGTGGCCGCGAGTTCGATTCTTGGCCATTCCCCTGAGGGGTGAGAGATGTGTATTTCTGGTAATAAAAGTTCATTCTCGACGTGGTTCGGAAGTCACGTAAAGCCGTTGGTCCCATTCTGCAACGTAAAAACACCATACAAACAAACAATACTATTCCGAATGAACATGCCCACAGTAAATACAACGGGGTGTAGTTTGGGGGGTGTTCATTTACTTTCTACATAATGCAGAATTGCTGTCCTGTCTATTTTGAAGTAAATATCTGCCCACTACTGAAAGTGGGAGCAAATCCGCAATCCTCTCCGTTTGGCGCAGTTTTTTTTTTTTACCTCTGCTATCTAAGCTTTGGAATTCCTTTCCTGCTTATGTTATTCCTTGACTGACACATCCATTTTCTTTTCTGCGTGTTTTTCTCCCTATTGTTCTATTTTCCTTCTGTACTGGGCTACATAAGGGTATTCGACTTCCTTTAAAAGTTACATTTTTATATTTGCACACTTATACACAAACTCAAACCACGTATACTATGTTCATAAGTGAGAATGAGAGAGAGAGAGAGAGCGCGCAGACCTTATTCTCTAAGTAAAAATGTGTTCTCCTTCACTCTTTAAATGAGTATTACGCGCCGAAGACACGGAACTGTTTATTCAAAGCTTTATGTTCTATTCCTGATATCACAGACGCTACCAGATGCTTATTCAGATGGACAATTCCCTTACTCTATTTATCTTTACCCGTTTACCTCGTGTCGAGTTTCTCTAACAGTAATACAGTAACTAAGACTAATGACATTGCTATAGCGATATCAATGGTTCTTTGCAGCTAAGCCCCGCCCACTGCACGCCAGTGATTGGGTGATTCTCGAAAAGTGAATGACGTCACACTAGTTAACAGTTAAAAAAATTCACTACGAATTTGACTCCATTTAGGCCAGGCTGTAAATGAGCCAGGCATCACTTTGTGTTCATTTTCTAGACCAGAATTTCATGAAGAATAAGAATATCTTGAGTAATAAACCCAAATCCTAAACGCACCCAACAAAAGCTGGGTTCTTTCCGGATGGGTCCATTTTTAAGGAAAAGATACCATACATTACATTTACACACAAAATATAAACCAAATTCTTATTAACTTAAAAATTTAACCTCATTTAGTTAATCAAGCCTTATGTATTTGATGAGCTAGCATTGTGTGGGTGGGGAGTAGCAGGGGGTCTCTAAATGACTCCGATTTAAGAAACATCATGATATTCTGGTCTAGAAAAACAACCTTAGATAAATTCTATCCTTCAGATTATCTCAGGCATTGATAAGGTATCAGTTTTTATTCCTTTGACGGACAGTAGTCGCTGCATCTTGAAATGTGTGATTCATTACTCTTCCGAAGCAAAGTACAGTCCAGTTGGTCCCCTGGATGATAATTTACATGCAAGATACCAACACCGGCAAATATTGAAAAATGAGTGATATTGACCCAACACCAGCACAGATGTCACTTATCGGTTTTTATGCCTTCACAGGCAACAACTACAACTCTTCCATCTTTTACAAAGAAAAACCAACCTGCTGGAAACTGCTGGAAGAATGGAAGCCCAAATTTCTGGATACTTCTTCTAATCTTGGGGTATCTTCTGCTGAAGACCTTGAGGCAGATTTTGAGGAGTATGTGGCATTACTATATGACATAAAGGGTAAAAATGTCAATGCTTGGTCATTAAACAAACTTATGAATGGAATTTCAGATTTGTTCATGACAAATTCTCCAGACTTGAGGGCTTTCCCATGTTGCTGGGTCGTCTTTCTCCAGTGCATTCATTTGGGCAATATGAAGTGGCATCAACCTGGCATAATTAAGGAGGTTATGGGCAAAGTAGTATTTCGATTGATTCTCTAAACCGGTGAGGTACCCCTCCCATTCTCCTTGCCTGCAGGAACTAATTAGGTGCAACGAGATATCAATTTGCTCTAGGTATTGGTCGAGATATTGTGCCAGCTCTCAAACTCCTTGCTTCTCTTTGTTTTTGCACACGGATTGCTAATAGGACTGACTATCCTATAAAAAACCATTTTCGGATCTCACTCATGATGGGTCTGCTCTAGTTCCACAGACTGTAAGCTTAGGGGTTCAGGTTGAAGTTCATCGAAGATGGCATCAAATTCATCATCATGATTGCCAATGCATTGATGATGTGGTACTCCACTGCCCTCTTGAAGGCCTTGCCACCATAAGTTCCTCGGAGCACTGCAGAAGAGCAGGTGCCGCTCTCTATGGCACATGTGTCAACACCGCTCCTTTCAGTTGTCTTTCCCAGGGCATGTACTAGTGAGGCAAATGCAATATGTAAGATACTGGTTCTCACGCATAGATATCTATGCTCTCAAGATCCACTTCTGGTTGCAGACAGACTCCTGAATCTTGATTGCACTATTATACAGATCGAGGTGAAGTGTTATGAGTGAGAGACGCACACGCATAACGCTCTATATTCTATAGAGCAGCGTATAGTCAGTGGGAGAGATCTAGAAAAGTGGAGCAATAACTTCGGAGTTTGTCGTCTTGACATCAGCATTAGCTTGCATGGGTAACAAAAGAGATTTTGTCGCCGCGCGTGTTGGCATCACGTCCTCTTTCATTACCTTTTCTTTACTCTTCACTTGCAGTATTGGACCCATAGTAGTTTTACCATCTAGACTACAGGTAGAGGATTCTATGGAAGAAGGAGCTGACAGGAGTGCAGAGAGACCAACTTCCTCCCTTTGCCCCTGTACATTGCCTGGGTCTTCCGCCGGGTCTTCAGATGACTCGAGTGCAGATTCCGCAAAAGTTGATGTTTCTCTGGTCACATAAAAAAAAAATTGCTCTCTGAGGTTGGATTCTCTCATAGGAAATTCGTCTATAAAAATTATTTAAATATGATATGAATAAATATTTTTGTATCATATTCACTAATGAAACTAAAATTAAATAACCATCATATCTAGCTAATATGTTCCTAATGCTGCTCTCATACTTGCTGAGCCAAGAGTTTCTTTCTAGGTCATGGGTGAGCATTATCTTGTGAGTCCCCTGATAAGGTATTTCGTCTTATCAGTGGCTATCCCTCACTTCATCGTTCTATCCTCTGACCTTATCCGTCACGAAATTGTTAGTTTGTTCATATTAAGCTGTTTGTTTACAAGAACAGGCACTTGTTCGAGTTTGGTAAAGTGCAAAAGGAATTAAGAGGTATGGGGTAGGCCTATAGCTCCAAACTCGGACTAACCGATCAAGGAGCCACATGAACTGGTGGCTCCGAGGTCATTGGTGGCCTCGGAACTCCTGTCATTTCACCCCTTCACGCATTTTCTTCGTAAATGCCAGTACTCGGCAGATTGCACAATTGTGACAGGCCTTCCCTATGCCCCAAAAATGGTCTAAATCTCATACATTTTTCCCACCCTTTTTCGTAATTTTCTTTTCCATTATGGTAAACAGGTGTTCGGCTAAATAAAGCATCAGGCTCCCTTTCCATTCCATATGATAAAAGCTCTCTCTCTCTCTCTCTCTCTCTCTCTCTCTCTCTCTCTATATATATATATATATATATATATATATATATATATATATATATATATATATATATATATATATATATATATAATATATATATATATATATATATATATATATATATATATATATATATATATATATATATATATATATATATATATATATATATATATATATATATATATATATATATATATATATATATATATATATATATCTATATATATATATATATATATATATATATATATATATATATATATATCTATATTATTATATATATATATATATATAATATATATATATATATATATATATATATATATATATATATATATATAATGAATAACTTGATCACGAAGTATATAAAACGTGATGCTATGTATAAATAAAGGTTTTTTGCCACGAAGGAAAAAAGAAAAAAAAAAAAGCGAGATAGCCAAGTACTTTCGGTCCTATTCGGACCCTTTACTGAGGCAAACTGATTTTACAAAGAACAACATAGTCAAAAGAAGGCTTAATATACAAACTGACACTACCAGATTAGCCATAAGGGCGATTTTCACTACAGAAAGGAGGAGTCGCCAGAGGCTAGCCACACCTTGAAGGATACCCGTGGTAAACAAGTGATTCTTCCAGAAAACAGTACATTTTGAAAAAAAACACGGGAGCATATACAATTTAATATCATGAATTTTTACACAAATTTTCCCAACAAAAATTATTATTAATGAAAAGACGAAAGAAAATATAAATATATATATATATATATATAATATATATATATATATATATATATATATATATATATATCGAGCAAGTGAAAGAGGGAGAGAGAATATCGAACCAGAGAGAGAGAGAGAGAGAGAGAGAGAGAGAGAGAGAAAGTAATGTTGCTATTAATGGAAAAGAAATGCCTAAAAATCTACTTAGCTTACCTTATTTTCGTGATTTGAAACCATAAAATCAATATTTAAATCGTTTAATGTTAATGTAGTGTTCTCTTATAACAATACCATTAAAGATATGCTAATAAGATAGTCCCGTAACAAATCAACAACATCATTTACAAATTCCTTGTAAGGATTGCCCATCGTTTTACGTTGGTCAGTCTAGTAAAAATTTATGTGTTCGGATTAAGCAGCATATGTATTCAGTTAGAACAGCCCAGACATCAAATGCACTGTTTATCCATCTGAGTGAAAAATCTCATTGTATTAATTGGGGTGATACCTCGGTAATTGCTAGATCTAATGATTATGTTTCAAGAAATTTACTGGAATCGGCAATTATACAAATCACTAATAAAAACAACCTAAATCTTAGTCTGGGAATGTACCATTTGGACCCATATATTTGTAAGATGTTATGAAGGACCTCAAAATAAATGAACAACTAATAAATTAGTCCCACATGTATATAGTTATTATTTCTTTCTCTCTCTCTCTCTCTCTGTCTCTGTCTCTGTCTGTCTGTCTGTCTCTCTCTCTCTCTCTCTCTCTTCTCTCTCTCTGGTTCGATATATATATATTTATATTTTCTTTCGTCTTTCATTAGTAATAATTTTTGTTGGGAAAATTTGTGTAAAAATTCATGATATTAAATTGTATATGCTCCTGTGTTTTTTTCAAAATGTACTGTTTTCTGGAAGAATCACTTGTTTACTGCGGGTATCCTTCAAGGTGTGGCTAGCCTCTGGCGACTCCTCCTTTCTGTAGAGTGAAAATCGCCCTTATGGCTAATCTGGTAGTGTCAGTTTGTATATTAAGCCTTCTTTTGACTATGTTGTTCTTTGTAGAATCAGTTTGCCTCAGTAAAGGGTCCGAATAGGACCGAAAGTACTTGGCTATCTCGCTTTTTCATTTTTTCCTTCGTGGCAAAAACCTTTATTTATATATAAATTATATATATATAATAATATATATATATTATATATATATATAAATAAATTAAATATATTATATATATAATATATAAGTATATATTATATCTATATATATAATATATATATATAGTAATAAATATATATATATATATATATATATATATATAGTATTATATATTTAATATTATATTATATATATATATATATATAGATAGATATATATACACATATGAAAACGAATGAAAGTAGCATAACAAAGACGTTGGCTTTACAGAGCAACAGAGTATAATAGGTTAAATGTTGATAAATATTATAAAATACCAGTAAATGATGGCGCAATACTAGTCAAAGACCGGAAGCGATTCAGTGCTACAAGTGTTTGCCAAATGGAGAAAAGAAAGCATTATACAAACACATCTAGAAAAAAGAGAGAGAGAGAGAAAAAAAAAGGGAAACCGGAAGGCAATAAACACGAACAACGGTTAACCCACGCACAAACTTTCATGACTGGACGAGGAAGGTCTAAATGAATAAAGACGGATCGTGACAAAAATTGTTTGCTATGAAAAAAAAGGTAAGCGTCGCTCTCTGGACTGTGAAGAGAACAAACACACCTGCTCTCTGAGTCCAGTTTGTTTTGGCATCATCTGTATTCGCCTCAAGGGGCTTGAAGCAGACGGCCTTATAAGCTCTCGGGGGATGGCCAACGCGACCGTTTAACTGCTACATCATGAAGGAGAATGAATAGGCTAATGCTCTCCACATACAGAGAGAGCGAGAGAAGTGCTCTCTCTCTCTCTCTCTCTCTCTCTCTCTCTCTTCTCTCTCTCTTCCTCCTAGTTTTAGTCTCGTTTACTTTCTCGTTCATTATATACCATTCATTAAATCTCTCTCTCTCTCTCTCTCTCTCTCTCTCAGTTTCAGTCTCGTTTACTCTCTTGCTCCTCCCCTCATGAGACTATAATTTATCGTAATATACTATTCTCTCTCTCTCTCTCTCTCTCTCTCTCTCTCTCTCTCTCATTACAGTTTCCTCTTGCTCTGTTTTTCTAGTGTTATCCGGCAGCCACCGTTAGATATTAATGTTTTTTCATCTTGTAAGATAATTAAGAAAAACATCTTCAATAAATGATTTCAGGCTTTTCTTCCTTAAACTCTTAGAGATGTTATAACAGCTGAAGTTTTATTATAACCGTCTATGAAATTATATACCAGACAGAGTCACTTAAGTACAATTTTTCTCTAGTGATTCATTCTCTTTTCTGTCTCTAATATTTGGTCTACATTATAACATTTTAGTTTATCCTGTATATTACATATACGCATAATCTTCATTAATCTCGAATGAATTATGGCACTTGCAAAAGCTTTCAAAATTAAACTGACAAATCACCTATATAGCGAATGTTGTTTATAACTAATCCTTCTAAAATGCAGTTTTTTTCTATAGTAAAGGAAGGATAAATTACTTTTAATGCAATGAAGTTCGCTTATCAGCATACCTAGCCTTGAACCGCACCGTGACGTCATAAATCGTCTAATCCCGCGTTGCCAAGTGCTGGATGCGCGAACCGGTTTGCCTCAGTTTAGTACTATCCCGGTGATCACAGGCATAGTTATTGCATCTTCCCCTTCTGTTAAAAACCAGTACGTGTACTTATCAGAGGTCCCGGAAGTCATTTCTGAAGTCGATACGTGAGTAATTGTTGTGAATATAATAATAACCTCAATCTATCAATGTTAAGAACCTGAAATTAGCAATGTCACCGATCTTAGTTATTGTGTCGTTATTGGGGAATCTCGACACGAAGTACAATAGGTGGATATAAATAGCGTAAGGGAATTGCCCATCCGAATAAGCATCTGTTAACGTCTGTGATATCAGGAACAGAACATATAGCTTCAAGTAAACAGTTCTGCATCTTCGGCTCGTAACCGTAACGTTGTTGTTTGTATGGGCGGAGGACGTGGAGAACGTAGTCCGAGGCCCAAGATAAATCGACGCCCTCCTGGACGACAACACTCGAGTTGTTTTGAAAGTCGTTTGATGAAGTTTACTTCTGCGGAGAGGTTAATGAACGATAAACTTTGAGCCGATAATTTATCATTTAAAAGAGTGAAGAACACTTGTTTGTTTGTTTAGAGAATAAGGTCTGCTCTCTCTCTCTCTCTCTCTCTCTCTCTCTCTCTCTCTCCTAAGAACATATACGTGTCATATATATATATATATATATATATATATATATATATATATATATATATATATATATATATATATATAGTATATATATATATATATAGATATATATATATGTATATATATATATATATATGTGTGTATATATATATATATATATATATATATATATATATATATATATATATATATATATATATAAATAGAGAGAGAGAGAGAGAGAGAGGTGAACTCTCGAATTCTCGTTGTCAACCCTTAGGATGGGACGTGACGGGATGCTGTACGCAGTCCGAGATGAGACAGATGAATTTGTTCGCATAATGTTCAAGGTCGGTGAAGATATCCACTTACTGCTCAAGGGTCTGGTTTCTTCCGTCATTTGTTAGTTAAATTAAGTTTATTCTGTTATTATTATTATTATTATTATTATTATTATTTTATTATTATTATTATTATTATTATTATTATTGTGTTGTTACTGCTGTTTTTCTTTTTCACAAGAACAACCACTAAGAGTATATTTTGTTACTTGCATAGTGAGAAGATTTAAGTCCAAATGCAGACGACAAGGAAACAAAGATATTTGCTTTAAAATAGATAGGACAGCAATTCTGCATTACGTAAACAGTAAATGAATTTCACACCATCCTCCCTTTTTGTATTTATTGCTGGTTTATTCATTATGAGTAGTAGGGAATTTAATTCCGAACTCCTCTTAACTTAAAAAAAAGGCACTTTTCTACTAGACACAAGGGTTTTCAACCAGGGGGAATTTCTCCCGAGGGAGGAGAGGAATTTCAGAGTTTCGGTGGGGGGGCGTTGTGACCACAGATAGGCAGGCTCAAACTGATTCTAGGATCACACAAAACACAGTGCCATGGGCTTTTTAGTATTATATGCATACCATTTGGAATGCAACTTTTCGAGGCAGACAATTTTGGAAAAGGGCGGTGGGGGAATGACATTCTGACATACGGTGAAAGGGTGCATGGGCCAAAAAAGGTTCCAAGGTGTATTTGGAACCTTTAAGATGGTAAGCAATCGTCGTCTAGTACAGCAACTATGTACATTCACTTAACAATAAACGTATGTAGAATTTTATTGTAGTTTTTAAAAGTGAGTTCAAGGGTTGTTTGTTTGTTGTTTTATATATTTTATCAACATTTTGGGAGACATAAAATAACCGTGAATTTTTTCTTTCATTCATTCTAATCCCATCAAAATTATACTAGACGACTGTCTATTATTTAGAATAATAATAACAACGAATTGTTGCATAAATGCCATAGTTGTTCTCTACATATATAATCTTATAGGTATTGTTAGTACCCATTTAACTATAATTCTTAATAGTTGTTTTTGTTGTCGTTATTAAGGCAAATTGAACTTCCTCCTTGATGGCGTTTGTTTGTGTTTAATAACCGCACTCGACCGTCAAACAAGCAAACAAACTCATCAACTGGCTTGATGAGAATGTAAACTTGAGTCAATTAACGTGTGAAAGGTGGTAGAGTCTCGGACATTTTGAAGAGAGAAGAGAGAGAGGAGATGAGAAAGAAGAGACGAGAGAGAGAGAGAGAAGAGAAAGTAAATCTCTGTCACTCTTTCCTAGGATCCGTTCGAGGAAGATGAAGCTGCAGAGTGGCCACGAAGTGGTTCCTTTGGAAGGATCCGAAAAGGAGAAACAGATGAAGGATTTCCAGGGTTACACAGGCGGTTTAATTCGTCTGATGCCCGGCAGGTGGCTCTTCGCCACCAGGTTCCAGACCGTCGCTGATCGCATTTATAATTTCCAGGTAGGTGATAGGTAAAACACTTATGATTAGTTAACGAGTTGTTTGTATGGGGGATATTGTATCTTTAAATGTTAAATGATAACTTACAACTTTTATGGTTAATAATTTCGAGTATATATATATATATTATATATATATATATATATATATATTGATATATATATATATATATATATATATATATATATATATATATATATATATATATATATATATATATATGCATATATATATACATATATTATATATATATATATATATATAACATATCTATATATATATATATATATATATATATATATATATATATATATATATATCGTACTATTCGATCCAAACGGAAATAATAATCAGTAGGTATCGTATCAGCAATCAAGGTCCGTATCTAGGCCCTCACATCAACCTAGGGTATAATTCTCTCTCTCTCTCTCTCTCTCCGTAGCACAAGAAAAGCGACGTGGTGGTGATGACGTGGCCCAAGTGTGGCACGACCTGGACCCAGGAGATCGTCTGGACGATGATGAACAGCCCCGACCTGGACCATCCAGATTCCCGCCTGCCCATCCTGACGAGGTCGCCTTTCATCGAGTGGGTATTTCTTCCTTTTTTCATGATTATTTTCCTCCATTAGCTTCATTATCACATTTTATAGCTTTGGGTTTTGTTGATTGTTTTTTCCTTCAGCAATCGAGATTTTGTCCATGTATTGCAACTGGGGAAAGGTAATTTAACTTTAATGGCACTACAGGGTGAACTGAAGCATATTTGAATTTGCCTACTTCGGGCCAGTTTTGTAAACAAGGCAACACAGGAAATGGCCTTCTATTGATCCACTAACAGGGATCCAGTTTTGTAAACAAAGCAACGGAAAATGGCTTCTATTGAACCACTAACAGAGATCCAGTTTTGTAAACAAAGCAACAGAAAATGGCTTCTATTGATCCACTAACAGAGATCCAGTTTTGTAAACAAAGCAACAGAAAATGGCTTCTATTGATCCACTAACAGAGATCCAGTTTTGTAAACAAAGCAACACAAAAAATGGCTTCTCATGACCCCTTAAGAAAGGAGTAATGAGAAAATGGAATAGTTTCATTGAGCCTTAAACATAACTTGGAGGAATTAAGTGTTTTTCGCTTTAAACCAACTTCAAATCAGCTGAACAATATAAGATTAATCAGAAGGACTTTCGTATTTGTCAAGGAGAATGTAGTAATGTACCCCACTGGACAAGATAGAAAAGGCGTTTCTTGAGTCCCAGTGTTTATAGACTCTTAAAGACGATTCCCGTAGGAGATGTAGTGCCTTCGGCCCATAGCTGCAACCCCTTTTATCCCTATTACTGTACCTCCCTTCATATTCTCTTTCTTCATTCTTACTCTCCACCCTCTCCTAACAATTGATTCATTGTGCAGCTGTTACACCTCTCAAACCTTTTTTACTGTCAATTTCAGTTTCAGCGCTGAATGACCTCATAGGTCTCAGCACTTGGTATTTGGCCTAAATTCTATTCAGGTTAGTTCTCTAAAAGACACTAGAGAAAGCTCGAGGTAGCCTTTGTGAATAAACACTTAGGTCTAGCTGGTTGCTCTTTACAGGATGGACATGCTCTTCCCAGCGCTGAAACCGGGAGAAGTTCCCCCATCAGACGACCCATTTTATGTGACTTTCAAGAAAGTGTGTCCAAACAAAAATCCTGCAGATGGGATGCACGTGCAATTGACAGAAGACTTCCCCGACCCTAGGCTTATCAAAACACACTTGCCGTTTTCTTTAATGTCACCTTCGTTACTAGACACGTGCAAGGTTATTATTTATACGTTTTATTTTGCCTCCTAAATCTACTTTTGATTTAGTAACTCCTGTGGTCATTATGTCAGTATTATTATACAGATATAGCAGGTTGTTGGGCATCTATGTTGTTTGAAATAATCCTTATACTGTTCTTGAGACTACAGTCACCCAGTCCTCAAAGTTTGCTCTCTTTCCTTCGTCTGCAGGTGATCTACGTAGCGAGGAACCCGAAGGATGTCATTGTATCATTCCACCACCATTCAAGACTAATGAAGTTGCATGACTACGTTGGAAGCTTTGCAGACTTCGTACAGTACTTCCTCGATGACGACTGTGAGTTATGCCATAACATTTCTGTTATTTTGCTGTGATACTTAACCCCTTGGTCCTCAGGGTTGGAAGACTGACATTTCGTAGGCAACGTAGTTTTACTGGGATCATTCCATACATGAAGTTACTGAGACAGCAGTTTCTTTTCTCTGCCTTGCTTTACTCCCTTAATGATCTGAGATTTGTTAGCTATCTGCATTAGGCTTATCAATATATGACAGAAATTTTATAAAACCAAAAACCATTCTTTAACAGCTCGGCATTCAACAAAGCATGGCATTATATAGATGGAGGTGGTGCAGATTTAAACAGAGTAGAACAGTGCAGTATAATTCATTAACAGCATAACGATACATAGAAGTTTATATAGGTAGTACATTACAGCACAAAGCAATATAGAGAAAAAAAGAAACCATTTTGCAGTAAGGACATAGCTTGCAGCGCAGACATATACAGAACGCAGCTGTACAATCAAAAGAATCAGGCCACTAGACAAGGGTTTAGCATAGAATCAAGCAGAGAGCAGCCTGACACAACAGTTCAGAACAAACCAACCTAAAAGTTAATCTTTAGTAACGTGTTCCTAATTACCCAACATCATTCTTTTCAGTGATATTCGGCCCATACTGGCTGCACCTGAAGGAGGCCTGGGAGAGGAGAAACCACAAAAACCTCCACTTTATCTTCTACGAGGACCTGAAAGCGAACCCTCTGGGAGAGATCAAGAAGCTGGACGCTTTCCTCAACACTGAGCTGACGGATGCCCAGCTGGACGGTATAGTCAAATACACGTCCTTCAAGGAGATGAGGGCGAGGGACAACGCCCCTGTGTTCAACTTCGAGCAAGAGGGAGTCACGGTGGAAGCCTTCAATAACGAGGTCGTCAAGAAAGACGGAGGCTTCTTCAGAAAGGGTAATGTCAGTGTGGTCCAGTGTGGAGGGATAATTGGGTACTGAGCTGCAGCTCTGTGAATGTCTTGAAATGCTGTTATCAGTGTTCAGCAATTAAAACATATTCTTCGTGTTTGTCTTGATTGGTTAAGAAAAAAAAGCCACTGTAGGAAACCAAGTAGGTATTTTCACATAAACTTGGTTTTCTACAGAGGCATGTTTCTTAACCAATGAGCAAGAAGACTGATCAGTGACAAAATCGCTTTCATTTTTCGGGCCTTTAGGGCAGTTGAATTTCTTCTATCATTTGGATGGGATTTACAGATTACTTTCCAAAAAAAGTGACTTTATGATATTTTCATACGGTATAGAGTGTATATGCAAAGTAAAAACTAAACTATACTTACTAAAGGAATGTAATTTTAAAAACAAACACTGTATATTCTATACACTGCAACATTAACAGATAAGTTTCATCTTTTTAAAAACCATTTTTCTTTCCAGGAGAATCTGGAGACTGGAAAAACAAATTCACCCCCGAAATGGACGCGAAGGTCAACCAATGGGTTCAGAAGAACTTGAACAATCTCGGTCTTGAATTCAAGTACGGAATTTAAAGTAGAAAACTGGTAAATTTTAAGTTACAGATTTTACTTGATAACATTTTACGTCTATGAGATAAAACATGACAGAGGATTAATAAAAACTACTACTATACCGAATTTTTATTTTGGGGCCTTCTTATTTTTCTGTTCCAAGGACCTGTTATGTGTTGTCAGTGCATTGTCATCTCTCTTACTTATTTTGTTTTTTCTAGACAAATTTTAATAGAGTTATTTCGTTTGTTCCACCTAAAGGCCGCTTAAAAAAAGCAAATCTATTTTCTGTCTTCGCACTGTTAGAGAAAAGTAAATTCTGTGTTTTAGTTAAACGCTATTTTAACATGAACGAACCATCTTTATAGATCAAAACACCAACGAGAAAAATATTTAACCAGGAACCATTTCAAGTAACTAAATTCTATGCTTATTCGAAGTTACTAGCGCGTATTAAATTGACTGAGTTATGCACTCTTCCTAAAACCCACAAAGCCATAATTTGTACCTTTTTTCTCTTCTCTCCTTAAATTAGATTAAGGAATGAAAATATTAATGAATAAGGAAAATTTTTACAAATAATGATGTTTATAGCTTTGGTGATAGTGAATAATAGAATGATGAGGGTGTAAAAGGTAATTTTAATTCAATATATTACGCAATAATAATCCTCATGTCACTTTTTGACCAAGACTTTCAGACAAATTGATTCGTCTGTCTTACAAGTGGGTAAAGCAGGAGAGAGAGAGAGAGGAGAGGTGGAATTCTTAAAGCCTCTGACGTCATCCATTGTGCAAGAGGAAGGTGTCCAATGTCGTCCTTGTTAGATTATTGTACGATCCTATCTCCCTTCTTACCTCCCGTGTCAAGTGTCTCCTTTTGGAAATGGAACATGAGGTCGCTTAATAATAGTTAGAGGGGTTTGACAGCAAGATTGAAGGAAGCGGGAATGGATGTAAAGTATGAGGCTAATAAGTGGGTGCAATATAATAGAATCAACGGGAAAACTGATATATAATAAAGAAAATGTTAGAAAGCTGATGAAAATGGTGTAAAGAAAATGCTGTCTGAACTATAAATATAAATAAAGTTTTCGTTACTGGATATGGTTTTATTTCACAAATATTAGTGCATCCCAGCGCATATTAGATTTGACACTGTTAATTCATAAATCGTTCTTATAAAATATATATTGGTAGTTTAATAATAGAGAAAATTAAAATGGCTGAGTTTCGTTATTCTACGCCAGTTGCTTTAAAAGTACGGTATTCCGATAGTTATTAAGTTTTAATATATTTTTCCCGTTGGCTTGTAAAACTCCGGAATCTCCCCGTACACTTCACCCGCGATTTTAAAGGAAAATTTTGGGTCTTCCTAACCTGAGAGACACATTCCAGAAATCACTGAATCAGTTGCGTACAGGGCCGTCATTTTGGGGGTTGGGGCACTTGGCCCCCTCAAGACACTGATGGCTTCCTAAGGCTTGGTTTGCCACCATAGCCTTTGAAATAATTATAAAAAAAATAGTGATAATGATAACAATCAAATTCACTCCCAGCTGCATCTTATATAGCTTCAAAAGGACCACAAACTTCCATAAATTTCTTTGGGTGGGGCCCCCTTACAGCGCCCCCCTACCCACAGCTGATAGGGCTCGTTACATTCGCCATCCCACCCATACCATAAGAATCTAAACTTTGCCGCCCACACCCCCACCACAAGAAAAATCTGAAATGACGCGCCACTGGTTGCATATCAATGCAACTGACAAAATATAATGCGAGTACTACGTTTAGTTTACATTCCATCATCTATTAAGAACATCGAACTACGCTTGTCAGTTGCAGGAGGTTGTTTTTTTTATATTTTTGATCCCTGTGCTATTTTTCCGCCCATTGTTTGCAAATGAAAGCAGTATTCTACTATTCATTATTCCTGTCACGCTATCAGACGCAGTGTGAGCGAGCAAGCACCAAACAGCATAGACACCGCCGTCTCGCAACGTCTATAAGTCCCCTAGACCCAAGCCTAGACCAATCCAGACTGCGCTTAGTAGTACCATTCCCACAGACATCTTCCTCGGTACGCTCTGATGTGCCCCCAGGCCGATGGGCGATAATGCTCTGCAGAGGCTTCATGTCATTGCAGGCTCCCATCTCCCTTTGACTGCGATAACTCAAACCACAAAGGAATAATGGGACGTCTCTGTAGCCACCACCAGAGGCCCGAGGGCGAGCAACGCAGCGTCACGCACCCTCTTCAAGGCACAACCGTCGTCAGGTCATGATGGGACTCATTAGATTCTCATGGGTCTGAGGCTCTGAGCTTATATTATACGTATATATCGCCACGATCGTAAACACGCCTTCTCCCTCGGCTATCGAGCAAATAAGTGGTGATGTGGTCAGATTTATTCCCCGGTCTTCTGTGTCAAATATATCGGTTAGGCCTACTTGACTGTACAGCACAGATGTAAAATATAATGACAATCGAATCTTTGGTATTGCATCGTCAGTTCTATGCCTTGTCTGGAGATGAGGAACTGCTTATCGATAAGTATCTTGCAACGTCTTTGCACTGACTTTATCTCTCTCTCTCTCGACTCTTCTGTTTCATGATAATGTAATTAATGAAGGGTTCAACCTTATCTCCACCAGTTATACCTTCCCAAGTACCGTGAGCCGGAGGGCGTATGAAATCAGCAATCTGAAGATCTCTGATTACCCAGTTTCACTGTCAATCCTGCTTGCCGTTAATCAGATTCTGGCTATGACTTATTTGTTAATTGGTTGGTTATGATTTAACTGGCTTTGTGCCAACACGGGCTCTTGCTCCTAGAGCAGCCCGCAAAATTTTCATTAGTTGTTGTTATTGATTAAGCTGGCCTTATGACAGAACGGGCTCTTGCTCATAGAGCAGCCTGTATATCTTTTCAAGAGTGGTGTTTTTATTTTTGAATGAGCTGGTCTTATGCCAGCACGGGCTCTTACTCATAGAGCAGCCTGTAAGTTATGCAAGCACGGGCCATTGCTCATATAATAGGCCTATGCGGGCCCCAATGTAGTCCATCTCTCTCGACAGGTAGAAAAAGGGAGTAACAACAAGACATAAGACATTTGTGTTTCTTTACGAGCGTAAACTAACAAATATGCAAGAGAGAGATAAGGAATTTAAACGGATATGTATATGGTCGAATGCGCGGCATTCTGATGTGTACATTGATAACAAGCATAACATGATAGCCATAATAATGTCTGAAATGAACACATAAATTGTGATCTTGATGATTCGTGTTTCCTGCTTTCTCCGTATTTATTCGCGTGATTCGGGTACGCGATTTTCCTCAGGGGTCCGTGCGATGGCTCTCATGTATACAGCTACAACGTAACGAGAAATATGTTTTGAGGAAGTTTTTGGATTTGAAGAAAAAACGAAAAAAAAACTGAAAAGATAAGGTTGGATGCAGGTGGGAGAGAGTAATCGGAAAAAAAAAGATATATCAACTAATTATCGAATTTTTAACTCAAGGGGAGATAACAACAGTTCATAATGAATTTGGGCTATGACAAGACTCGAGATAAAAGTGGGAACTATAGACCTCATACTTGCAAGGGGATAAAAGTGGCACCAGATTAGCCGGTCGAGTCGCAGTGACTTATTGAAGGCATTGTAGAAAACTTAGTGTTATTACACTAGAAAGAGGGAGAGGGGGAAAGAGTTACAAGGAGTTACAAGGATTAGGATGTCTCAAAGACTTGTTAGTCCCTCCGAGGAGAAATCGTGTGCTCACTTATTTCAAGGGCAGGTTTTACTGTTAATTCAGAGTATCGTGAGAGAGAGAGAGAGAGAGTTACAAGGATTAGGATGTCTCAAAGACTTGTTAGTCACTCCGAGGAGACATCGTGTGCTCACTTATTTCATGGAGCAGGTATTACTGTTGATTCACAGTATCCTGAGAGAGAGAGAGAGAGAGAGAGAGAGAGAGAGAGTTCATCAAGAAAAGTCCTTTTCCTTTCAACGTCTCCGAAGAATGAAACTCCTTAATGGCCAGTTATTCCTGTGGAAGGAGCTGACAGGGAAAGGCAGCAGCAAAGGTATTATGCTGTATTTATAATTTAATTAGGACCGAAACTTTGTCTTTAGGTCGTAAATTAATTTGAAGTTTCTAAATAGTTTAGGATACATTCCTCGCGAAACTAACAATAAGACTGCATTGTACCTTAATTTGATCTCTCTCTCTCTCTCTCTCTCTCTCCTCTCTCTCCTCTCTCTCTCTCTCTCTCTCTAACTTTCCTACTGATATCCGGCCCCTACAGGCTTCACCTAAAAGAGGCGCTGGAGAAGAGGAACCACCCAAACCTGCTCTTCACGCTCTTCGAGGCCATGAAGGCAAACCCTCTGGAGGAGAGCTGAAGAAACTCGAAGCTTTCTTGAACACAAACCTGAGCGAAGAGCTGATGAAGGCCAGGGGCGTCACCCCCTTACTGAACTCCGAGAGAAGTGGAGTGATGGTGGATGTCCTCAATGAGGATATCGCCCAGAAGGAAGGAGGAGTCTTGAGGAAAGGTCTCTCGTGTGATTTTGTTGTCGTCACCATTCTAGGATATTTTGAAACGCATTTTTTTTTTTTTTTCCATGAAAGAAAATTATTGAGCTGGTTTTGTCTGTCAGTCCGCCAATTTTTTGTCCGCCCTCAGATCTTAAAAACTACTGAGGTTAGAGGGCTGCAAATTGATAAGTTGATCATCCACCCTTGGATCATCAAACATACCAAATTGCAGCCATCCAGCCTCACTAGTTTTTATTTATTTATTTTTTTTTATTTAAGGTTAAAGTTAGTCATAATCATGCGTCTGGGAAAGATATATGGCAGGCCACCACCGGACAGTGGTTAGAGTTTCTTGGGCCGTGGCTCATACAGCATTATACCAAGACCACCGAAAGATAGATCTATTTTCGGTGGCCTTGATTATAAGCTGCACAGAAAACACTCTTACGCCGAAGAAACTTCGGGGCATTCTTTACTTGTTTCCATGATAATCACATAGAATATAGTTACGTAGTGACCACTGAATTTGACATCACCTTACATCTTAGCTCTCTTGGGAATTTATCTTTACTTCCGATCGTTCGTATTTCAAAAAATATTTTGAAAGGTTTAAAGATGCCCTTCATTTTGTTTGTAATCTATTCCAAGACTGACACGAGAGAGAGAGAGAGAGAGAGAGAGAGAGAGAGAAGAGAGAGAGAGAGAGAGAGGAGAGAGAGATGTTTATGGATGCAGAAGAGAATGGTGAATGAGGTATTTTGCAGTTCATCTTATCAGGGTACTAATTGCTTATTGCATGGAACGTTTATAATGGTAATGCATAGATTCATGTATACCTATCATTATACACAAGTAATCCAATATACTCGCAATATACATATGATGTATAGATATATATATATATATATATATATATATATATATATATATATATATATATATATATATATATATATATATATATATATATATATGTATACACACACACACACACATATATATATATAATATATATATATATATACATCATATGTATATTGCGAGTATATTGGATTGCTTGTGTATAATGATAGGTATACATGAATCTATGCATTACCATTATAAACGTTCCATAAAATAAGCAATCAGTACCCTGATAAGCTGAACTGCAAAATACCTCATTCACTATTTCTCTTCTGCATCCATAAACTATCTCTATGGTTACAAATCGCCGAGTCACGAAGCCTTGGGCATCTCATTTAAAGCATCTGACATGTTTTTCCAGGCAAAACTGGTGACGGGAAGGGCAAGCTGACCCCTGACCTTGAAGCTGAGGTCGATGAATGGATTCAGAAGATCCGAATGACCTTGAAGTCACCTTCAGATATTGAATTTAAAATATGAATGTTTTCCTTGCCTGTGCTAAATTTAATAAAATGGATGAGGTAAATTGGCGTTTATCTTAATAACCTGTTTGATTGTTTACTTACGCTTTTTTTGACGTTACCGAATGTTTTCTTTTCTGTTGTTTGTTTAGTGTTTGTTTACGTTTGACGTTCCTTGTGTACCGTACTCTGTTGACTGCTGTAATTCAATGAGAAGTTCCAGAAGAATGCTGGGCTTTGAACCAGTCTGATAACTAACACATCTCTTGAAAAAGGGCCACAGATAGTGCCTGAAAGTACTCGAGTGTTGAGGAAAATAGAATGTAAACACTAGTAAACAAGTTATACGCAGTAATTTTGTGGGTTTCATTTTATATCTTCAGAAGAGAACTGAAAGAAGTTCTTGTTTTTGTTTGGTTCATCATCATCATTATTATTATTATTATTATTATTATTATTATTATTATTATTATTATTATTATTATTATTATTATTCAAGGGATTTACACCTTTCATGTGGAACACCCACAAGGCCACTGACTTGAAATTCAAGCTTCCAAAGAATATGGTGTTCATTAAGAAGTAACGGAAGTGAAAATGTGTTTGTGTGTGAATAACAATTTCACCTAATCGGTAAGAAACCTGAGATCGATCCCGAAGGGGGAAAAAGACCGTATCCATTTCCCGAAAACCACATCGTGCCCCTCTTGACTTTAGCCGCAGATTGGAATTATCTGGTGGTTAGTCAACTATGGTGAGCAACCTTACCTCCACACACTTCTTGAAAGCCTATTAACACTTAGATTAAATCCCTCTAAGGAAAAAGAGAGGTAGTTGGTATATATATATACATATATATACATACATATGTACACACACACACACATACATATATATATATATATATATATATATATATATATAGAGAGAGAGAGAGAGAGAGAGAGAGAGAGAGAGAGAGAGAGAGAGAGAGAGAGAGAGAAACCTAGTGAAAGTGTTTCACTGATTCCAATATGGATTAACTGGAATATAACCCAGAATAAATATGAAATACAACGTCTTCCAATAATGACAAAGAAAAAATGTCATCCCTTTTACAGGAATTGTATTCATAATTATTTGAAAAACTAATGATTATATCGCTTGCCAGTTATTGTTAATGGTCAAAAGAGTGCAATACATAGAACAAAATTAAATGTAGTCTCTGTTGGAGGGCTATCAATGCAATTCAAAAACCGCACCGTCATCATGATGTTTGTTATTTATGAGTGCAACGTAATCTCTAGCAAGACTTTTTATTCTCCAATGTGAGCTCGACTGTGATGCATAACGATAGTCACTATATCTACTTCTGTAATTCTGTAATTACATACTATTCATACCTATTCACGTCTGTAGTTACTAAGTGATGTGAGAAGACTCTTAGCTTTGGGAAATAAATTCTTCCTGACAGGGACAACATAACTACGATTGTGACTATAGTGACAGTTGCTTGCAGATATGGCAACACCTAAAAATTAAGTTTTTTATTTTTTAGAAAGTCCGTTGAAAATTTTTGGCCGTCTATTTACATGTAATTCAATGTCCACATAGCACATGTTAAATATAGAGAGGTTGTAAATATTCTTTTTTATTCCACAGTAGTCTGATAACTACCCAAGCAAGTTGTAAAGTAACACAGGCAACTAGACGTCCAGAGGTAAGATAATTCTCAATCTTGAATGCCTGCAGCAAAGCGGAGACTGCCAGATGAATAAGAACTTCCGAATTCTAAGCGATTGGGGGCAGGGTGTTGCCCTTTATCACTAAGTGTTTGTCAACGAAGGTTGTGTTGATTATTAATTTAGTCGCAATTCTGATGCCCAAGAGGTATTGATTTCATTCTACGTATTTAGGAACACCAGTGTAATGCAGTGAAGCTGTGGAAAGTGATTTAGAAGAAAAATGACGTTCAGAGATCATTCCTTTTCAGAGAGTTTTTATAAAGTAGAAAGATCTCGGTCAGTTTACCACAGGATGAAAAGCATACACTGGAAGAAGTGGCTTTTACTCGTATGACAACCTTACGCCAACGAAGAGTAAAGCAGGAAAAACTTATAAATGTTAAAGAGGAAACAGAAAATGGTCACGAAAATGACAAATCGTTAACTGGCAATTCATTGTTTTCTGTTGAATGATTGTTGGTATATTCATCCTCTTCCTTGAGTGTTTATAACTCAGTGCCTTACTCTGCATGTTTGCTGTAACATTTGTGTTTTGTTTTTCAAGTAATGTTTGAAAATTACCTATACATGGTAATGCTACGTGTAAATTCTAGCAATTATATGTTAAGGTAATGTAATTCATGCTGGAATGAACTAATGTAGTTTTGCAGTTCAGTGACTTTCACAGATGGTCATAAAATTTTGAATATATAAGGCGCATCACGTCTGGCCCTTTTATCATTCGTGATTACAAACTTTCAGTCCTCTAACGTAAGAACTGAATAATCAGCCACATGGCTAAAAATGTCTACGTTTAGATTCAAGTCAGGCGAGGGCTAGTTCCAGCTACTGGTCCTAGTTTTGGGGGAGAGCGGTGAGTAGAAGTGGGTGGTGATAGGGGTCGGCCTTCCCCTGCCGAATAATGACATCCCTATAACGCAGTGGTTCTTAATCTTTTTTTTACCACTCCCCCTCTAAGAGTTGGTCCTTTCTCCCACCGCCCCCTTTCATCTATGAGTAAAATTCTCTCCCAGATTTAAAGAAAAATAAAAAAAATACGAGAAAGAGAATGGATTTTGAGGGATAGGAAGGAAGATCGATAATTTACAAAACATGGTCAGCCCAACGAGTCTGACTAGAGTATTAGACTCTAAGAAAGTAACGTTATAAGGCGATATACTTTTGCGTTTTTTCATAAACTTCTGAATATTAGTTCCTCACTCTTGTTAAGAGAATAACGAATATAATTAGAATTTTTTTTTTAATTTTTCCTTAGGGGGCGCCGCCCCAGGTTAAGAACCACGCTTTTACGGCATCTCAAGCGTTGGATGGTGGCCTCTTGTTGCAAACGCAGTAAGTTATCCGATGTTCTGATGACATCGGATGAAAGGAGGGTCTCTACTAGATTTATTTGGATAGTATATGGTCTTCTGGATTTCTAGAGTACGACTAGAAAAAAACGTCCGGATATTCTGGATACAATAGGATCAGCTAGACCCCCTTACTTGGATAGGATGCAAATAAGCGACATGGATAACTGAAGAGAACAGGGTAGACCTCATTAATTAATTAAATACAATATGATTCATAAAAGATAGGCCTATTTAATCATTTCTTACATTATTAAATGTAGGTAAGAAGGATATTAAACCGGTATGTCTCCACCTTTGTTAAAGTCCAGGGTAAACTCATGCTAAGTAAAGTAGGCGGCCGCACAAAGATATCGTTTATGAATGTAATTTGTCGACCAGTCAATATGAATGGGTGTATATAATACTTTGATCCCCGAAGGCTAGTACTAGACGCCGCGTCCCAAGGAGCTTCCGCTATGTTTAGTACTATAGTAGATTCACATCAGCCGTGCATTTCATGTCTAGGCCAGTCCCTTACGACGCTCCTGATTGGCTGTTGATACGCCAGTAATAAGGCTGGAAATTCTCAGTCTCTCCCGAGCGTTCATATAGGCAGGATGTATGTTCCACCTCTCCTGGGGGATGCTTTTGAAAGATGTATCCCTCAGGAGAAGTGGAACATACATCCTGCCTATGTGAACTGTTGAGAGAGACTGACAGTTTTTCAGCCCGGTGATTGGCTTATCAACAGCCAGTCAGAAGCGTCGTAAGGGACGGACCTAGACATCAAATGCACGGCTGATGTGAATCTACTATAGTACTAAAAATGGCGGAAGCTCCTTGGGAAGCTGCGTCTAGTACTAGCCTTCGGGGATCAAAGGGTGACACGTGATATAGTAATGGGTTTACCCTGGACTTTGATAAAAGTGGACACGAGTACGTGCCGGGTTAATACCGGTGAGAAGTATTACTTAGTCCTAAAAGAAAAAGAAAGGAAAATAGCATTGCAATTACCGCCCTGTCAGTCTGAATAAGTATCATCTGGCGAGACTTCATCCTCAAGTATTCAGTATTCCATCAGGAAAGTATGACGCAGACTGAAAGCACAAACTCACATGCAATACAGAGACTGAAGCACGGTAGGTCTCTCATAACAGACATACTCAGAAGTGCTCAACTTAAGCACAGGCTTTCCTAACACCGTGTACTCGAAGAAGTTCCATATACAAAAGTTCCTATTTTCTCTGGACACTAGTTTCAGGCCTGTTCCGGGAGGGGGCTGGGGAGAGGTCGGGGCGGTCGAACAATCGCCCCAACTCAAATTTCTGGAAGTCCATATTTTCTGTGACTATTCTTTTCATTGAACTGTACTTACAAAGTAATAAATAAATTATTGTTTTTTGTAAAGTAAAAGTATATAACATAACAAAAACTAAAGTAGTACGCATGTTATTGTTAATATAATAAATCAATCTATCGATAAAACTGAAGAAATAATCTATAATTTCAGTAAAAACTTTCAACATTATAAGTAAAATTCTGTCAACCAAAGTCAGTACTTTGAATAACATCTAATCGGGTAGAAGGGCATAGACTGCGTAGGTAACCAGTTTTTCTTCTTAATGTAACTCAAGTAACATTTTTCAAGTATTTCATCTTGTATATACTACCTATATATGCACTGACATTTGTAGAAGAAAAGGTCTAGTTTTGGGAAAAGCGACCCCCACCCGCTATAAAAAAACTCTGGGTACGGGTCTGAGTTTCCAATAACTTTACAGTCAGTCACAATCACCAGGTTAAATGAAAAACATTTTGATGAATTGACTTGCTTTGAAACAATCAGCAAAGCGAGGTGCGATTTCTTTTTAAAAAGGATCGCAAATCTCGGTACCTGATGCAATAAGGAAATCTAGTAAATGTCCCTTCTTACATCGCATCGCTGACATGTTGAAGTTCCACTTGCAAATATTTTTCCCTCTAGTCTCAGAAAAGGATAATTCGCTCTGTTTAATGTGTGTGTTTGTAATATAAAGAGCTTTTATTACAATTATTCTTGTTATTCTTATGCATTATTCTTGGGCAAAGTAGTAACAGGATCAGTTCCAACATACCTGGAATTATTCAGCATCAACTCCAGAGGCAAGAGACACATAAGACCTGACCGTGAAATAATAATTTTGTTTATCAATTTTCTTTGTCCCTGTAAGTGGCTTTTCCCCCCCTCCAGGTCAGTGTCAAAATGAAATTGATCAGTGGCCACGTGGCGGTACCTACAGATGAACCTGAAGCAGATAAATTGCGTAAAGACTTTAAAGGTTACATCAACGGCCTAATTCGACTAACGCCCGGCAGATGGCTCTTGCCTCCCGGTTACACAAATTTCGCCAGCAAGATTTATAACTTTGAGGTTAGGGGTTATAATTCTGTTATATATTATTCTGTGATAATGACTTATTACTGTATTTGAATTTCTGAAATGATTTTTGCAATGATCGTGCTCAAGTAACCAAGTACTATCGCCAAAGCAAATAACGGATATAATTCTTTTATAAAATTATTTTGTCAATATTCTCTTCTATTACTGTATGTGAATTAATGCAATGATTTTTTCAATTACTATGCTCAGTTACTACTGCCATTGCATGTGACATTTCTGAAAGATTTACTGTTTTCTACTGGAAAGTATACGTAACCTCTCTCTCTCTCTCCCAGCATAAAGAGACCGACGTCGTGGTGATGACTTGGCCCAAGTGTGGTACGACTTGGATGCAGGAACTCGTCTGGACCATGACGAATAACCCCAACTTAGATAATCCTGATGCCGGGTTGCCTGTCATTGTGAGGTCACCCTATTTAGAGTAAGCTATTATTATTATTATTATTATTATTATTATTATTATTATTATTAAATGAATACGATCAACGCAGACAATCATAAAAATTAATCTAAATTAAAATACTTCAACACAAAAGTATTTTAATTTAGTTTCATTATTATTATTATTATTATTATTATTATTATTATTATTATTATTATTATTATTATTATTAAATTAATATAATCAACGCAGATAATCATAAAAATTAATCTAAATGAAAATACTTCAACACTAAACTATTTTAATTTAGATTCACTATTATTATTATTATTATCATTATTATTATCATTATTCGAAATAATGACAACGTTTACGACAACCAAAAACGGGGTCATTAGCTTTAGGATAACTCGCTCATATGTGACATTCATTTTAAGGGAAAGTGTGTAATAGGTGGCTGGTAAAAAAAAAAAAGGGCATATCGAAAAACAAAGGCAAACAAATGTGTAAACAAATATAAAAACAAATAAATATTTATTTAGATCAACCGAAGGTAAGCTGGCATGATTATTGCAGTCATTTCCAGTTTTTGCTGAATATTTCCGTGTCTGTAAACTGCCTTACACTATACTCTGTTTTTTTTTTCGTCTGTCCATCCGCCTGTGGGGTTTGCTCATGGTAACACTGCGTCCCGGGCTTTAAATAATATTCTATTTCGAATATTAACGGTGTAATTCGCATACAGTAAATTATTAAAACACTTTTCAGTTGCAAGGTACACCCAGATATCCTTTTATTTACCTAAAACTTACACATAGCGTAACTATTTAAAGCCCGGGACGCAGTGTTACCATGCGAAAACACCACAGGCGGATGGACGTATGGGAAAAAACAGAGTATAGTGTTAGGCAGTTTTAGCAGAATTGTCTGGAAGATGATATAATCAATACTAGATAAGTTGAAAGCAAAATGGAAAAGTCGATGGCTTGAATATAGTCGGTCCATCTTTTTTGTTATTTCTCGGCCTAGAAACAGATGAGAACTGAGATAACTTTAAAATGACAGATCAAATACAAATCACAAACATAAAGTATAGGAAAACTTCATCAATGAGATAGATCTGGAATTTTTTAAGTGAATATTTTTATCATGGAAGATGAAGCAGAGAGTCAACAAACCTTAGGACCCGAGATATCGTCATTCTGAATTCTGCTCAGTGATCTCTTTCCGAACTCTTCTGAAATTCACAGGATGGATGCCTTCACGCCCCGTTTCCAAATGGAAGACATCCATTCTACTAGCAACCCGCTATACGACGCCTTTAAAAGATGGTGTCCGGACAGGAAACCCGAAGAAGGGATATACCTGCAGTTGGCGGAATGTCTGCCAGATCCAAGGATCATCAAAACACATCTGCCCTTTTCCCTGATGTCTCCCTCGCTGCTGGATGTCAGTAAGGTTGGTTGTTTTTCTCTCTATATCAGGGTCGGAATATGTTGGTTTTGAATTTGAAAAGAATGAAGTCCTGTAGTTTAGGTTGCTATAATTTTTTCCTGGGTCACCAATAGAGACTTACCGCCACATCTACATATACTTTGTATATATACTCTTGTAAGATAGCCTATGTCCATATTTTACCAATGATCAGCACAGAACGAAGTACTCGAAATATATGGTTGCAACGTTCAAATAGTGTTGTATGGGCCGTTCATTTTCATATGTATACACACACAATATATATATATATTATATATATATATATATATATATATATATATATATATATGTGTGTGTGTGTGTGTGTGTGTGTGTGTGTGTGTGTGTGCGTGTGTGTTACGGGGTTTTATTTTATTACTCTCTTCGTTATGTTTGCGTGGCGTACTTACGAGTTCTTATTCTCTCTTCTTCTTCTGGTTCTCTTCGTGGCTATGGGTATTGTTTGAAAGGTTATTTGTTATATGGGTTAACCTTTAATTATCACTTGCTACGGTTGAGTTTCTTTTCTCATAGGAACATTGTAGATTATTTATTCGTTTTAGCCATGTCTCTCAGGAGGTTCACAATACAACACTGTCACTACAATGGAACAGAGTGAGAAGGAACACAGCCTCCCCGTATAAGGACTGGTTCTTGACTGAATTTCACTAGGAGTTCAAATGAAGTTTGGACCTAACTGATTCAATTAGCTCCTCCATAACTAATCTCTAAGACACATCCTACTTCTACTTGAATGGCTTTCCTTACTTCCGGTGCCACCCCCAGATTAGTCTGATTGGTTTCGTCTCTTGACTGTAACCACCCACTGAAGGAGTCAAAGTTTGTAGTTTTTGGTGAGGTTTGCACTTTACTGTTTTCGAAAACACGTGCCAATGTTTGGTCTCGTTTTCGAAACTGCTATTCGTGCAGTCTTATGCTGCACACATCTATTCCCTTTTCTACCTTAACTTCTGGTAGATTCTTCATCACTCTACCATTACTATATATATTTCTACCAGTGGTTTTCCTAACTAATTTGTCCCTAGCTTCTCTAGACAGACTTTTGTTGTTTCCTAACATATATATATATATATATATATATATATATATATATGTATATATATGTATATATATATATATATTATATATATATATATATATATATATATATATATATATATATATATATATATATATATATATATATGTAATGAGGTATTCCCTCATTATTCATTTGGTAAACGTGTAACTCGAGCGTCAAGGCAAACTAATACACACAGCCCCTCTCTCTCTCTCTCTCTCTCTCGGCAAGCAATCTCTCTCTCTCTCTCTCCGAGCGACCCCTCTCTCTCTTCACCTCTTTCTCTCCACTCTAACAGGTAATGAAAATGAGAGAGTTGCATTATAAGAAAACACATTTATTAACAATGAATAAATAAGGAACTAATCAAGTCTTACAGACTAACTCAATTCAATTAAAACCCCAACAAAAATGTCTGAACAGTTATAGTCTCCAAAAAGTCTTTATCCATCGGGACTCCCTGTCCCCCTCATTGCCAGAACCGTCAGTTTCAAAGACACAGAACACATCCCGGTAAGTACACACACAAGTTTAACAATCAGAGATTAAAGATTGGATATTACCACAAACATGTCAAATAGATAACAAGCCAGTCTTTGGCTAAAACACTTCAACACTCACCCAAGCAGCCGGAACACTTAAAGCACTATATCATAAAAACTCCCGGTGAGCACCACGGCATCTTGCCTTTCTCTCGAGACGCCTCTATCAAAATCACCCGTAGACTTGGGTATCCAACATTATTAACAGAAGAGGCGCACACGCACTTACGAACGCACAGTTCGTTAGCGCCTTACAATTACTGGCTTCATCCAGTTTCACAAAGGCACTTTGAGAAGAGTTGATAAACTATCGTACATTGACTTGTCTAACTAAGCAGTTTTATCTCACGCCATCCATAGAAACTCATTGTCAGCTTTCTCAGGTCGTTGCCTCTGCTCTGTTCTTCACATTCCAATAGGTAACAGAGAACATATTGACAATATATTATTAATCAAAAACTCTAGGCGTATATATATATAATATATATTATATATAGTATATATATATTATATATATATATATATTATTAATATATTAATATACAAGTATGTCATATATATATATATCTATATATATAATATATATATATATATATGTATATATATATGTATATATATATATATATATATATATATGATATCATATATGTATGTATATATATGTATATATATATATAACTATATATATATAAATTTGCGACTCATAACAAGATAGAACCCAGGCCTTTCAATTCTTTTTAGCCGATATCACTGTAACCTTTGTGGAGTGCCGAGTAGCATGAGCAGCCAATCACGAACCGTTTCAATGGTATCGACTTTAGATATTAACCGTTAACGAAAAAAAAATACAAATTAATACAGACTAATTTTATAACAGATGTGTAAAAAAAAAAGTCCTATCCTTTACCTCCATGCAAGGTTGCAACCACTTTGCAAACGGTAAATTCCATATTTGCATAGATTTTCGAAGGCATACGATTTGTTTCTGGAGATGGGAACATAACGTAGCTGAACACGAAAACGGAAAAAGTAGACTTGCTGTTTTGATGCTCTTTCCAGATCTAGTCCAACACGCTTAGGAACTTTACATTCTAGAAACTACAAACTGCCATTTATTGTCATTTTAGTCTCACCAGCCATGATGTGTTTACAACTTGAACTACTAGTTCATTATTGCTTGCGGTAAAAAAAAAAAAAAACTATCTTAAAGTGACCTAATGAAAGGGTTCTATTATTTGCAGATTGTCGGGGAGTACTGTAATCCTGACTTCTGTTTACTGCTAACTATTGAGTATATCCTGATTTGTGCTTACTTATGACTATTTTGTATATCCTGACTTCCGTTTACTGATAATTATTGGGTATCTCCTGATTTCTGCTTATTGATAACCACTGTGTATATCCTGACTTCTGCTTACTGATGACTATTGTGTATATCCTGACTTCTGTTTACTGATAACTATTGTGTATATCCTGACTTGTGTTTGCTGATAACTATAGTGTATATCCTGATTTCTGTTTGCTGATAACTATAGTGTATATCCTGACTTCTGCTTACTGATAACTATAGTGTATATCCTGACTTGTGTTTGCTGATAACTGTAGTGTATATTCTGACTTCTGTTTACTGATAATTGTAGTGTATATCCTGACTTCTGTTGACCGATAAGTGTTTGATAACTTGAAATAAATGAAGTACAAACCAAAGAAACAACCATAGTGAATGACAAAGGATAACATTTCGCTGAGATAATTTTCTATCTCGTTGAAACGCCCTTAGGTCGTGTACGTGGCAAGGAACCCCAAGGACGTCATAGTATCCTACCACCATCACAGCAGGATCAACAGGGGTCACGCCTATGTTGGAGGCTTCGAGGACTTCGTCCAGTACTTCGTCGACGACGATTGTAATGGCTTTTGTTGAGAACTCTAGTAATTAGTTATTATGAAAAACTAAGAGAAACTATTTAGGATATGCGTGGCAACTACTTCCCTTTTCTTGAGAACTTATACATTCGCTTGACACGATTTTGCATTTTTTCATGTTTTTTATCTGGTCAGTAATGGACTCATTAACTTTTCTAGTTAATTTTTCTATAATTTTATAGATTTCTTACTATTGGGCGTATGTGTAAATATATATATATATATATATATATATATATATATATATATATATATATATATATAGTAGATATATTGCATATATGTATATATATATATATATATATATATATATATATATATATATGATAATATGATATAGCATATATATATATATATATATATATATATATATATATATATTATATATAATATATATATATAGAGAATAGAGAGAGAGAGAGAGAGAGAGAGAGAGAGAGAGAGAGAGAGAGAGAATAGTGGCCCTTTCGCCGCAACGTGCCAGAGGCGACGATGATGACGATAGTAATTATATAATGGTTTAATCGAGACATTATATTCCTTTCAGTATTATACGGCCCTTACTGGCTTCACTTGAAGGAGGCCTGGGAGAGGACAGGCCACCAGAACCTCCACTTCGTCTTCTACGAAGACCTGAAGGAAAATCCCCTGGGTGAAATCAGAGCGCTCAATGCATTCCTCAAGACGAACCTGGCGGAGGCGCAGCTGGAGAAGATAGTCAAACACGCGTCATTCGAGGAGATGCAGGCCAGGGATAACGCCGTCGTGCCCACGGTCACGAGAGGAGGCGTTCAGATGAGAATCTTCGACGAGAAAATCGTCCGTAGGGATGGCGGCTTCTTCAGGAAAGGTAGGTCTGATTTTGGAATGCTACTGATAGCAGTGGTTTTTTCTGGTCGTTTCATATTAGGGGTATTTAGATAATATCACGTTTCCCTTTACTCAGATCTTCTGAATAACTTTTATATGTATACGCACACACTGACACACATATATATTGTTGACCGAGTCAGTAATGTCACTGAAGTCCTGATTTCTCCTCTGCCTGTCCGCTGGTTCGGATCCACGGGAGGACGAAACTATAGTTAACTAAAAAAATTCCCCTTCGGTTAACATATATGAAAATATATTAATTCCGATGTAGAGCGAATTGGATATTAAATGACATTTGTAGCTTAATGCATATAATGTATATGTGCATGTGTGTATACATATGCCCGTGTGTGTGTTTACGACACAAGCATTTCTAATTATTTTCCTTAAAAACTAGAGAGGGTATTTCACCTTATTCATGTTTTCATATTCATTTCAAGTTTATTTCACTTTTATTATTTTACAAATATACTAGGAGTCGGGTATCATTTCCATTATCTGAATGAGCGCTTGTCCAGATCAGAAATTTCCGTGATTATTTTATTCGACAACGGAAGCTTATAGTAGAGATTATAAAAGCGTACAACTTAATGTCAAATCCATCACATCATGGTGGTGACCTCATTCCAATTCGAGAACTAACAGAAGAAAATTGGTTCAGCTTTTTGGAAGTACTCGCTAGTCTTTGGTGCTTTCTAGTAAGATTATAATATTCTTTTAAGGGGGGGGGGGAGGTGGCGTGCCTTAAACCAAACGTTTTTAAGTAATGTTCCCATTCTTAGCTCTTGATAATCCTGACCATCAGTTGAAGGAAATTGGGTTACCGTAGAAAAAAGGTCATTGTAGACAAATGTAAAGTATTATGTAGTAACTGATGAAGATAAGAAACAAACAAACAAACAAATGCTCCACAGGCAGGCAGCCACTGGGTACAAGGAAGACCAGAATTCAAGGCTACGTAATCGTGCATCCTTCCAAGATTTTGATATTGAATCTGATTTCATTGATGAAAGTAATAGTTTTAGCTTGTTCAGGTATTTTTAACCTCTCGACTCCCATTACTCTCATTGAATTTTCTTGTTTTCCTTAAGTCTGGGCTAGTTAATGGCAGCAAGTTGTCTGTCGCATTTCTTTTGTTTTTGTTTTTGGCAATTATAAAATTATTTGTGTGGATGCCGCCTTCACATTAATAGCCCTATATTTTAATAACATTTAACTTTTGCAGGCGAATCTTAAGCCTGGGCTAGTAAAGGGCAGTAGGCTGCCTGTCGCATTGCTTATTCATTTATTTATTATATATATATATATTTTTTTTTTGCAGAGATAAAATGATCTGAGTGGATGCCGCCTTTACTTTAATAACACTACACTTTAATAATGTTTAATTTTTGCAGGCGAATCCGGAGACTGGAAAAATAAACTGACCCCTGACCTGAATGCCAAGGTTGACCGATGGATCCATGAAAACTTGAATAGTCTCGGCATCAGATTCAAGTTTGGAGAAATTTTAAAGTCATCTGGAAAACTGTAGACCGTTATCTTATAATGTCTGGCGTTCGTTCTTACTGAGGAGCTGATTTTTTGTGTGAATATTTTGATAAATATAAACAATATATTTTTTGCTTCATCCTTTCAATAACCCATAGTCTTATCTACTAGCCTAATTTCCTTACTTTTTGCTTACTCGGGGATTAAGCCCACAAACTACTTTGTTGTTCTTGGTGTTGATGTGGTTGTTGTTGTTGCTCTTCTTGGGGTGGAAAAGTCTAGAAATGTCTGAAAAAGGTGTTTCTCGTTGAGTTAAAGATACAGGAATTTTAGGATGGGATATTTATGATTTATTTGTTAGAATACATATGCAAAAAATAAATAATTTGCATGAGAAACAATACAGAACAATTATTTATGATAAAATATAGCGTATTTATTTTCATTTTCGCTGGTGAAACAATGTGCAATTTGACCATAGATTTTAGCACGCGCCCTGAGTAAGCTGGAGATCCGATCACGCATTTGTTCATTTTTCATTATTGCGAGGACTACCAATGCATTTATCTTCCAGTTCTGGAACACTGCATTGTTGGTGAGAATGTACTACATCACATATCAGCCAGTTTCTGTACCTTATGTTTTCTGACCCTAAAAAGTATTTGTCTAGGACGGCAAGCCTAATTTTATCACTTACACTGTAGGAAATGAAAAGACACTAAACTCTGGAATACTCACCTCACTGAAATGTGCTTGTCACTTCTTACCTATGTCCTTTTTAGTTATTTATATGTTTGAGTTTGATGCCGGACGCAGGAAATTTATGTTTCCTTTGAATGGTAGTACAAGGAATTAACAAACAAAATGTTTGATTCATTCGTTGATAGAGGAGGAAGTGCAGGCACTTTGGAATGGAATGGTATATAAAATTGAGGCCAGAGGCCAAGCAATGGAGCCTATGAGGTCATTCACCGCTGAAAGGGACAATAACAGTAAATAGGTCTCAAAGGTGTAAAAGGAGGAAAACCTCGCAGTTGCGCTATGAAACAATTGTTAGGAGAGCCTGCAAAGTACGTTGAAAGAGAGAAAATATGAATGGAGATACAGTAAACAGAACCAAAGGGGTTGCTGCTAGGGACCGAAGGGACACTGCAGAGAAGTCGTTAGAACCCAGTTGGCTCTGAATCATGGATAACTGAATGAAAATGCAAAAATAACAAAATTGTATTTTGTGGGACTAAAAGATAATTTCCTGTCTTAATTATATATATATATATATATATATATATATATATATATATATATATATATATATAAAGTAAAAATTTTTATATTTAAAGGAAGATGTATGATTTAACACGCCTTCCTTTACAACAAGAGTTAATATTGTTTTCTTTTCGGTATAAAAAAAAACGCCATTTGTGTCTAAAACAGGTTCAACACCCTTTCATTAGCAATAAAATGTAACACTACATCATTCAATGTAAAAATGAAACTATTGCAATTTCTGAATAATAATTTACTTATATTCCTATTTATTTATCTATTTATTTACTTATTTATTTATTTATTTATTTATTTATTTATTTATGTATTTATTATTAATTTATGTTTCTCTAATAAGTTATCTCCTTTTTCTGCATTTCCTATTACCTTCTGTTACTTCTTTCGAATGAACACCATTTTATTTGGGAGCTTGCATTTCGAGTCAATGGCCCCTGTGCGTTATTCCATATGAACATAGTTCATCTTCTGAATAATAATATACTAATAATAACGGAGTATCCGTTGCAACACTCGCCCCAATAACAAAGAAATTTCTCAC
>NC_087217.1:59846639-59849139 GCF_015104395.2 Macrobrachium nipponense | reverse complement strand
CACTCTCTCTCGCCCTTGTCGAAATCTTTTTCACTTGGCTATCAACTCCTCTCTCTCTCTCTCTCTCTCTCTCTCTCTCTCTCTCTCTCTCTCTCTCCTCCGTTCCATTTCGTTTGCCATTTCCTTCATTCTCTCTCACCCTTGTCGAAATCTTTTTCATTTGCTTATCAACTCCTCTCTCTCTCTCTCGAAATCTTTTTCACTTGGCTATCAACTCTCTCTCTCTCTCTCTCTCTCTCTCTCTCTCTCTCTCTCTCTCATACACATACACACACACACACACACACACACTCACACACACACTCACACACACACACACACACACACACTTCATGACTTTGAGGTTACGATATTCTTTCTGAAAACAAATTACCAGTAGTTTAATCGTTTACATCGACAGTCGAACTCCGAAATCTGTTTTGAAAGCACACATCGCTATAAGATTTCGAAGGCCGTTGAGTAAGACTACAACTTGAGCTTAGAAAAGTCCTTTAACAAAATAAAAATTCACCATAAGCTTTGTTAAGTCCTTTGAGAATGTAAGACTTCACTATAAGCATTGTTAAGTCCTTTGAGGATGTAAGACTTCACTATAAGATTTGTTAAGTCTTTAAAGAGCGTAAGACTTCACCATAAGATTTTAAAGTACTTTAACAGTGTAAGACTTCATCATAAACTTTGTAAAGTACTTTAACAAAGTAAGACTCCATCATAAGCTTTGTAAGATACTTTAACAATGTAAGACTCCACCATAAGCTTTGTAATGTCCTTAAAGAGGGTAAGACTTCCCCATAAGCTTTGTGAAGTGCTTTAAGAGCGAAGACTTCATCATAAGCTTTGTGAAGTCCTTTAAGAATGCAAGACTTCATCATAAGCTTTGAAGTGCGTTAAGAGGACAGGACTTCACTTGTCTGAAGTCCGTTTCTATTGCAATCCTTTTCAGCTGAGGCCAACTGACGTCGTTGTGGAGACTTACTCGAAATGCGGAACCACCTGGGTCCAGGAGATCGTTTGGACTATGAGGAACAACCCAAATCTTGACCACCCTGGGGCTAGAAAACCTCTAACGGCAAGATCGCCGTTTCTGGAGTAAGTGGTGTTATAATGACGTTTGTAGTAGTTATGGTAGAGTTATCAATACTTGCTGTAATGATATTTATGATGTAAAAGACGTTGGTTGAAAATATTCATTGACCAACCAATTTCACAGTTAACATTTAAAGACAACCAGCTTCATCAGTTCGTAAATTTCAAAACGAATTTTCCTTGATGAACTAACAAAAGATCGGCGAATATATACATGGACTGATTTCACAAATAACGTTGGAATGCACTCAGATGCATGAATTTCAAAATACTTTTTAATATCAAATTAATGTTATTCTTGTAAAATCTATAAAAAAAAACTTCGAAGATAAAATAAATGCAATTAAAAAATTGTTGATAAGACAGATGAAAATTCTGAACGACCTTGAACATATTTGCATCATTCACACGAATCATTTTTATAAATTCCATCTACTAAAGATCTCTTTACACGAAAAGATTTGATATGCTGCTGCCAGACTTCGACCCAAAATCTCCACCTCCTAATAATCCATTCATCAACGCCTTCTTGGAACAATGCCCCGGCAAGGACCCTGAAGAAGGAGTTACTTTCCAGCAGGCAGAGCGTCTCCTGACCCAAGGACCATCAAAACCCACCTGCCGTTTTCTTTGATGCCACCTGGGATGCTAGATGTCGCTAAGGTATGTAGCACTGGTGTGCGTACGTATGTGTGTGTGTGTATCTGTGCTTATATCCATTAATATCGATTTTGATAAATACTTAGGAATAACTTTTACCCAAGGCACCTATCAATCAATAATAATGTCCTTTGTAGCTTATTCCCGAGGCATCGTGAAATCGGTGTTTTACGATAATTATGTTTTAGTATTTTGTGTGTGTGTGTGTGTGTGTGTGCGTGAGAATATATAGGTATATATAACGTTCAGCATCCTTTCAATATAATCAACAGGTTGTGTACGTAGCAAGGAACCCGAAGGATGTCATTGTCTCCTATCACCATCACCACAAGATGGTGGAGATCCTCGACTTCGTGGGAACTTTCGACGAATTCGTTCAGTATTTTATGGATGACGATGGTATAGTGCATCCTTATTTTGCCCATGTTTGTTCGTTCGTTTTTATTGATAGATTTGATATGGATGTGAATGAGTTTTTCTTTGAGATTCGTTATAACAATTTTGTCTTCATCCGTAGATTATACTGTAGTGCATTTCTCTCTCTCTCTCTCTCTCTCTCTCTCTCTCTCTCTCTCTCTCTCTCTCTCTCTCTTTCATTGTTAAGTTCAGTTCTCTAGACCTTGGTTGTTTTTTATATATATATATGTATATATATATATTCATATATATGTGTGTAAAATATATATATAAATATATATATATATATATATATATATATATATATATATATATATATATATATATATGTATGTAT
>NC_087217.1:59819139-59839139 GCF_015104395.2 Macrobrachium nipponense | reverse complement strand
GAGTTTCACAGGGGGATTGTGACCACAGATTTGTAGCCTCAAACTGATTCTAGGACCACACAAAACGCAGTGCTCATCGGTCCTCACTACTGAGTGGTCACGCTGGGCTTTCTCTCCGCTAGCTGGTCCGTTTGTGTTAGAATTTTGTTGCATATCATTTGGAATGCACTTTTTGACGCAGACAATTTTGGAAAGAAGGTTGGGGAGATGACATTCTAACTTATGGTGAGAGGATGCATGGGCCGAAAAAACTTTGAGAACCCCTGGGCTAGACCCTTTGAAATGAGGCAAGACTAAATAGAAAAAATTAAGTTTATGAAAAAAAATTAACACTTGATCCAGAAAATAAGAGGTAACAATGAGTATCAGAGACCTCCATTTTTTCAGCATCAATTATGTGACAAGTCAGCATTCCTTACTATCGTCATTGACGAATAAATCAAGGAAGTCCTCCAGTTGTCCTATGAATTCGGTGTCTTCCATAAGCTTGTAGAAATGATGGTAGGATACAATGACGTCTTTGGGATTCCTTGCAACGTACACAACCTGTTGGAGGATATGGGAGAATCTTATCAACAGTCTTTAAAAGGAAGAATTAATTTTCTAGTTTCGTCCTTCATGCTGAAGTACAAAATGCTGTAACTTGTTTAATATTTAAATTTTTTTTTTTTTTAAAGTAGACGTTGTTAGTTTTAGTACATTACAGTAATACCTGTACAGGTTCTATCGAGATGTGAATGAGTGAAAGACAGAAAACGGCAAATCAAACAATAGGCAAACTTAATTAGATTCATCAGTTAACTAGACTGAATTTGCTCACGAAACTGAGATTACACATTTACCTGGTACGATTTGCTATATGGACAAAAAATCATAGAATGGCAATTAAAATATATCAGAGGTTTTGTCGATACCATAATAATGATTTAAGAAAATAAAGAGCCAAAGCTTAGTTTTTACTAAACCTTCTAAACCTTTTTTGTTTCATTTGGACTATGCACAATGAAGAAGGTTAGATTATTAATGATAAGTTAGTTACAAAATTCGTGCTATACCTAGTTTTGTACTTAGTACACTGTGAGAACTTTTACATGGAAGTAAGGAAGTAATTTTGAAATTATAAACTTGGCTGCTTTCCACCAGAAAGGACCACTCCTTCACAATTTTGATGTGCTCCAATCACCCAAGAATAAACCTTTACATGAGTGTTCACTGAAGCCACAGAATTGAGTATCGCATGCATTAATTTGCAGCTTTGAAACGTCACGGTTTACCTTAGCGGTATCTAGCATCGATGGCGGCATCAAAGAAAACGGGAGGTGTGATTTGAGTGTCCTTGGATCAGGAATGGCTTCTGCTAGCTGGACGTTAACACCATCATCCGGGTTCTTTCCCGGACACATCTCGAGGAACATTTCATAAATTGGATAAGCTGATGAACCTGGTTCCGGCGTTTTTCCCATCAGCATGTCGTAGCTAAAAGGAAATGTAGAAAAATTAGAACAAAAAGGAAAGTGGTGTATCCATTTTGTAATTACTAGTTCCAATAACACAAGGGCAGTTAACATCTGAAAAGCTCTGTTTCTCGAGGCTAAAATTTTAAAATATCAAAGAGAAATAAGGATTTATCATCTCGAGGACGTTCAATGATAACAAAGGCATTTTTCCGAAAGCCCTCTACTACTTACTCCATAAAAGGTGACCGCGTCAGAGGTGGTTTGGAGGCCCATGGATGGTCTAAATTTGGGCTATTCCTCATGGTCCAGATAATTTCTTGAGCCCAGGTGGTACCACACTTCGGGAAGGTCATCACCACAACATCGGTGTTCCTGAACTAGACAGAAATGGGTATTTATGTATTTATATTATATATATATATATATATATATATATATACATATATATATATATATATATATATTCATGCGTACACAAACGCACACACATATTCATGCATTCGATCCGATGTGATTCCGAAATTTATTTCCGTTCCATATGTAAATGTGTGTATTATTTAACACGCAATATATATATATATATATATATATATATATATATATATATATATGAATAATTATCACATCGAACCGTGATCATTTATATATCAATTCAAGCTACAAATGTCCTTTAATATCTAAATTCACTTTACCTCCCAAATGATATATTTTCATATATGTACCGAAGGGGAATTTTTAATGATAATAATTTCGTCCCCCCATGGGATCGAACCACCGTCCAAGTGGACGGGGACGAAATCAGGACAGTCAGTGACGCTATCCAATCAGCCAACAGAGACGCTATAAGTTCATATCGATTCTGACTTTACAAATCACCCTCGATCTGAGTGCTTCGTAATTAGAATCGATATGAAACCCCGTCTACCATGTTGGCCAATTCGAGCGTTTGACAGCACGTAGCCTTTTGTTATGAATAATTATCACATCGAACCGTGAATCCATTTATATATCAATTCAAGCTACAAAATGGTCCTTTAATATCTTAAATCACTTTACCTCCCAAATGATATATTTTCATATAGTACAAAGGGAATTTTTAATTGATAATAAATTTCGTCCCCCCACCAGGGATCGAACCACCGTCCAAGTGGACGGGGACGAAATCAGGACAGTCAGTGACGCTATCCAATCAGCCAACAGAGACGCTATAAGTTCATATCGATTATGGACTTTACAAATCACCCTCGATCTGAGATGCTTTCGTAATTAGAATCGATATGAAAACCCGTCTACCATGTGGCCAATTCGAGCGTTTTTGGACACACGTAGCCTTTTGTTATGAATAATTATAGCATTCGCCAACCAAAAATTCACCCATCCACCGGGGTGATCCCCCATATCAATATCACAATTCAGCTACAAATGTCTTTAATATCTAAATTCACTGTTTACCTCCCAAATGATATATCATTATATGTTTACGAAGATGGGTAATAATTGATAATAATTTCGTCCCATGGGATCGCAACACCGTCCAGTGGACGTACGAAATCAGGACAGTCAGTGACGCTATCCAATCAGCCAACAGAGACGCTATAAGTTCATATCGATCTGACTTTACAAATCACCCTCGATCTGAGTGCTTTCGTAATTAGAATCGATATGAAAACCCCGTCTACCATGTTGGCCAATTCGAGCGTTTGACAGCACGTAGCCTTTTGTATGCAATAATTATTTCACATCGAACCGTGATCCAATTTAACTTATACTCAAGGTTCAAGTTTCTACAAAGTGTCAAAAATTTATCTAAATGCACGGTTTACCTACCCAAATGATATATTTTCATATATGTACCGAAGGGGAATTTTTAATTGATAATAATCGTCCCCCATGGGATCGAACCACCGTCCAAGTGGACGGGGACGAAATCAGGACAGTCAGTGACCGCTATCCAATCAAGCCAACAGAGACGCTATAATCCATATCGGTTCTGAATTTTACAAATCACCCTTCGATCTGATGCTTTGTAATTGAATTCGATATGACCCCGTACCATGTTGGGGGGGGGCAATCGAGCCGTTTGACAAGCAGTAGCTTTGTTAGAAATAATTATCACACGAACCGTGATCCAATTTATAGACCAATTCAAGTACAAAGTCCTTTAAAATAAACAATTAACTAACCTTACCAAAGATATATTTTTTAATGGACCGAAGGGGAATTTTTTTAAATAATAAATTTCGTCCCCCATGGGATCGAACCACCGTCGTGGGGAGGGGACGAAATCCAGGAGTCAGTGGGGGGGCGCCAATCCAATTTCAGCCAACAGAGACGCTAGTTTAAGTTATACGATTCTGACTTTACAAATCACCCTCGATTGGAGCTTTCGTAATAGAATCGATATGAAACCCAAGTCTTACCAGTTGGCCAATCCAGGCGTGAACAGCAATTAGCCTTTTGTTATGAATAATTTAAATCGAACCGTGATCCATTATTTATATCAATTCAAGCTACAAATGTCCTTTAATATCTAAATTCACTTTTACTCCCAAATGATATATTTTCATATATGTACCGAAGGGGAATTTTTAATTGATAATAATTCGTCCCCCCTTTAATATCTAAAGTGAATTTAGATATTAAAGGACATTTGTAGGCTTGAATTGATATATACCCATGGGATCACGGTTCGACCTGTGATAATTATTCATAACAAAAGGCTACGTGCTGTCAAACGCTCGAATTGGCCAACATGGTAGAGGGGCAGGGGTTTCATATCGATTCTAATTACGAAAGCACTCAGATCGAGGGTGATTTGTAAAGTCAGAAGAATCGATATGAACTTATAGCGTCTCTGTTGGCTGATTGGATAGCGTCATGACTGTCCTGATTCGTCCCCGTCCACTTGGACGGTGGTTCGATCCCATGGGGGGACGAAATTATTATCAATTAAAAAATTCCCTTCGGTACATATATGAAAATATATCATTTGGGAGGTAAAGTGAATTTTGATATTAAAGGACATTGGTTGAATTGATATATAAATGGATCCACGGTTCGATGTGATAAATTATTCCTAAAAAAAGGCTACGTGCTGTCAAACGCTCGAATTCTTGCCAACATGGTAGACGGGGGTTTCATTAAATCGATTCTAATACGAAAGCAGCAGATCGAGGGTATTTGGTAAAGTCAGAATCGGATATTGAACTTATAGCGTCTCTGTTGGCTGATTGGGATAGCGTAACTGACTGTCCTGATTTCTCCCCCGTCAAACTTGGACGGTGGTCGATCCCCATGGGGGACGAAAATTATTATCAAATTAAAAAATTCCCCTTGGGTACATATATTGAAAATATATCATGGGAGGTAAAGTGAATTAGATATTAAAGGACATAGTAGCTTTGAATTGATATATAATGGAGCACGGTTAAAGCTTTGATAATTATTTCATAAACAAAAGGGCTACTGCTTGTCCAAACGCGGAATTGGCCAACAGGGTAGACGGGGTTGTTCATAGTTCTTAATTACGAAAGCCACTCAGATGGAGGGTGATTGTAAAGTCAGAATCGATATGAACTTATAGCTCTGTTGGCTGATTGGATAGCGTCACTGACTGTCCTGATTTCGTCCCGTCCACTTGGCCCTGGGGGGACGTGGTTGCCGATCCCATGGGGGGACGAAATTAGGTTCAATCAATTATTCCCCTTAGCGGCTACATATATGAAAATTATAAAATACTCATCATTTGGGAGGTTAAAGTGAATTTGGAGTTGATATTAAAGGACATTTGTAGCTTGAATTGAAATTATATAATAAAAAAAGGATATATATATATATATATATATATTATAGCTATATATATATATATACCTATATATATATATATATATGAATGTCCTTCCACAGTAATTTAAAAGCGTTCTGTGAAATTCAGAAATCAGATCAAAACACAATTAACGAAAAAAATAAACTATTCATTGGCCTTTACAGATTCACACATATGCAAAGATGAATATAAGTAATATCGTATAAACATTTGAAGATTATCTTTCTTATCTTAAAACGAACTATCTTATCTCCCTTCCCACCCCCTTTCCCCATACCCCAGCTTACCACCAAACCTGCCAGGATATCAGTGAGAATGCTATATCTGCTTGGGGTATTAGGACTACATCAAATATATAAGAAACAGGGTACCGGTAGAAACTGGATGATAAAACTAACTTGCCAATAAAAGATGCAGGTTTTGAGCCATACCGACAGTGATTTAACCTGAGCTACAGTAAGAGGTTTGTTTCAACTGCAAGTGTATCGTCAACAATCAACTTTAGTATTTCTTGTGAATTATACATTTCTTAACTGAAGCAAGCGCAACAAGAAACTCATTACCTCGAAAAGAAAATTATGTATATCTATAATGTATATATATTAATATATATGAATAACTTGATCACGAAGTATATAAAACGTGATGCTATGTATAAATAAAGGTTTTTTTGCCACCCGAAGAAAAAAATGAAAAAACGAGTTAGCCGAGTACTTTCGGTCCTATTCGGACCGAAAGTACTCGGCTAACTCGTTTTTTCATTTTTTTCCTTCGTGCCAAAAAAAACCTTTATTTATATTATATATATATACATATATATATATATATATATAATATATATATATATATATATATATATATATATATATATATAATATATGTGTGTGTGTGTGTGTGTGTATATATATTATAGATATATATATATATATATATATATATATAATATTATATATATATATATTATATAGAGTATATAATATATATATATATATAGATATATATATATATATATATATATATATATATGGAACAATATATAACATCAAATATTCTAAAAAATAACAATTTAAAAAATAATAAACTAAATTAAAAAGTGAAGAATGCCTAAGTCAGTACTTATCTCTATATATATAGGTATAGTATATCTATAGAAACGGATCACCTCAAAATTGTAGATCTTGTTGGCAAATTTCGGGTACTCGTTGGGCAGGACCCACCCGCCAGGGTTTAGCCTCAGCAGAGGTTCTTCGAATCCTTTGAAATTCTTCCTCACAAGTTCCATCTTCTCCTCATCAAACGCCTCGTATTCATGGCCACTGTCGAGCTGCATCGTTGAGACTGTGCGAAAAGGAGTGTGAGGAACAGAAGCATAAGGAAATGCAAACTAGACAATATAATATATTATTATTCAGAAGATGGACCATATTCATATGTAACAAGCCCACAGGGGAAAACTGACTTCAAATTCCTTAGCAGTAAGGACGAGTAAAAACGCAGCCAATTTTGCGTTTTTGATATTTCTAAAGGATATGTGCACGTTAAGGCAATTATATACAGTATATTATATATATATATATATATATATATATATATATATATATATTATATATATATATATGTGTGTGTGTGTGTGTGTGTGTGTGTGTGTGTGTGTGTGTGTGTGTGTGTAATTGCTGTAACGTGCACATATCCTTTAGAAATATCACAAAAGCAAAATTAGCTGCTTTTCTATATATATAAAATTTTCACAAACGTCAGTTCTTGATGCCCCGTCCGAGAGCCTGAAGACCACGTTCTATATTGATTATTATATAATTAGTCTGTGCTTGTTTGTGGAAGGAATTATTTCTCAGCCGCAGTAAATTTGAGTTTTGCTTTCCAGCCTTCTCACATATACTGCCTTATTAAAATTAATCACATTCTGAATAATGATAATTAATCTGGTATTGATTTTCTTGACAGAAAGGCCAACATCAGGAGTATGATTTTGAAAAATGATTATAACTACAATACGCATTTCACCTTTACTCTTGACTCTGAAGTGTCCTATCTCTTCACTCTCTAATGTCACTGGAATGATCTTAAGAGAACAAATACAACGAATCACAACGAAGCACCAATTGATTAATATTTACATTAGGGCAGAGATAGGCGTGGAGGTGCTCTTACGATGGAGGTCGAATACCCACTGTCATCGGTTCTGAACTCAAGGTAGCGAGGGGTTATGTATATGTAACAGATCACCTTTTGAGATATGGTATGTTAGTTCAGAGTATGATATTACGCTTTCTCTTCTCTCCCTCTTCCTTCTCCTTCACACACACACTCAAACACACGCGCGCTCACACACACTCATACACACACACAGCCATGTATATATATATATATATATAATATATATATATATATATATATATATATATATATATATATATATATATCCAATTCACTCTAACCTCGAAATTTTAATATATATTCATATATGCTAACCGAAGGGGAATTTTCTAGTTGATAATAAATTCGTCCTCTCGTGGGTAGAGGGAAACTGGAAATTAAAAAACCTTTTTAGCTCGATGTATTTATATGAATCAGTGATGTGATAAAAATTCATATATATATATATATATATATATATATACCCTATATATATATATATATATATATATATATATACATATATATATATATATATATATATATATATATATATATATATATTATATATATATATATATATATTCGTCACTGCATGTGACTATTTGCACCTTCGAATATTAAACCATTATAGCACGAGTAATCAATTATATCTGATTCATTTACCTTGAGAATAATTTATCCCCTAAGGGGAATTATAATAGATAAATACCCCCAGCCTGATCAGAATTCGAATCTGTTCCCTAAGAGAACAGCTATCTCGATGTATACGGGCTGCTCTACGAGCAAGAGCCCGTGCTGGCACAAGACCAGCTTAATCTAATCAGAATATCTATCCCGATATCAGTGTGAATGACGTTATGCCATCCTGGTATACTTTATACTTAAACTGTTAAATCATGGATAAAACTAATGTGCAAACAAATTCCAGGACATACACCGGCGCAGTCTATTAAACAAACACCCTCCACCTATTATAACTGTTCTGTCTAACTAAGTTTTTTTCTCGGGTCATGCGTACCACACACTGCCTATTTTTCACTTTGCTTTTAAGCTCAATGCCAAAAATCTATATAAATAAAAATAAATAAATAACAAAGGACTTAGAACTCATTCAAATATCACGTAATTTTTCCTAATATATGATGATCAATTAGACGAACAACCGAGTGCCTTTATCCAGCCCAAACCCGAAGAAACCTGAAATGAATCGACAGACCTTTCTCTAGAAAGATCAAAGCTGTAACAGAAGCTGTAGGAGAGTTCCAGAGTTTGGCAGCAGATGGAGCGATACATTCACCACACTTTTTATTGCACGAAAGAGCAGATATTTACTATATTTATTATTATTTCGGTTGATGAAACCTATCCACATGGAACAAGTACACCAAAGGGTCCACTGACCTGAAATTCAAGCTAATAACATTAGTCGTTGGCCTTGGCGTCTCGCAACAGCAAATCTTATCACCGCAGATATTAACTAGATGTAGTTGGTCAGGTTAGACACAGTAACAGTGATTTGCTGTTAGAGTTACGCAAATACTCCTTACGTAAGATTTAGATCAGCAGAAAACTTACCCGTATCGCTTGATACGTCCCTGTACTTCCAAATGGCATGCCGAAGGTGAGTGGAGAGAGGTCAGTCATGAAGGTCACTGAAGTCTTATTTCCTGTTATTCACTCATTTGGAACTTCTTGCCTGCCTCTGTGCTTACATGGTCTGATACCATCCTGAATGCTGATAGGCAGCTTCTCTGACAGTATTTCTTACGGGTTAGAGTTCTGTCTAAACTTTTCCCCAATCTCGATTGTCACTACAACGCGAAACCCTGCTTACCTTTCCTGTAGAACCCCCCCTTCCTTCTCGGAGTCCTCCTCACTCTCTTTCTTCCTTCCGAAGGACGCGTGTTGCCCTGTGGCCCTCAGCTGCTCCTCCGTCAGGTGGGTCTCGAGAGAAAGACGTCGAGTCGTCTGAGCTCCTCTAGCAGGTTAGCTAGCCTTCAGGTCTTCGTAGAAGATGGCGTGGAGGTTTGGGTGGTTACTCTTCTCCCACGCCTCCTTCAGGTGATACCAGTAGGGGCCGTACGTCACTGAATACAAAATATTTCATCTGCTTTTCAAACGTGCTTACTAGAGATAAAATCATTTTTTTGTGCAAATAGAAAAAGTTATACATGAGTTATTGCATGACTGTTAAAATATGTGAGAGCTTGTGGGATAGATCGACATTTAGATAGCCTAATATATCTACCTATAAAGATACACAGATTATTACTGATTCTCTAAAACTAGGTAGATAGCAGTAGAAACACACGCTTTAGAATATATATATATATATATATATATATATATATATATATATATATATAGATACGTATTTATATATATACATATATATATAGTTTATATATATATACATACATACATATATATATATATATATATATATATAGATATATATATATATATATATATATATATATATACATACTATACATATATATATATGTTACGGCCATTTTGCAAAATTGGTCATTTTACAAAATTGCCGGCCATTATGCAAAAGGACCAAATTCGTGGTCAGATTGCAAAATGACCTAAATTTCTTAACATTTTTGCAAAACAAGACCAAGAAATTTTGGCCAGTTTGTTTCCAAATTATCGTTGGTCAGTTTACAAAATGTCCATACAGCAAGCAGCCAGATGGAAAAAAAAAAAGCGAGGGAATGATAAAATGTAGTGAACATAACTAATTTTATTCATTTTCAGATAATACAACTTTCAAATACGTCAAAACGTATAAAGTTTTAGCAAGTAACTAGTTGAAAGAAAGTAAATGATAAACATAAGTGTATGTACATTACATTAAAGAAAATAGATTACAAAATACATCAAAGTTTAATGTATCTGTGTGTCGACCTTGTTAGAGCAAGAGGCACTGCATTTGCATCTGTTGTTGCATAAAACAGCGTCTGGTCATACATGACTTAGTGCAAGAGCATTTAGCGAATCCCTGACCTTGTCCCATTGATTCTGCATTGGCTACTTCCTGCAGGCTTACTCCCTGCTCCTGTACAACATCATCTAGCAAAAGGAATTTTTCTAGACATGAAGTAAATTGTTTCCGAGTGTACATCTGTTTAAGCAGGCCGTGTTTTGTACCAAGCTTATATGTGCCATTGTCCAATGCCTGAAAAACCACTGCCTTCACATTAGGAAACTCTGCACGTCCGCGGTCAACTAATGGAACAGGAACCATCAGTGTTCCCTACTTTGGCTGGTTGAAATCTCCTCACAGAATTAGCGATCATTTTTTGGGCTTGTTTCTGTTGTTCTACGTTATTCATCATAGAACACGGAGTATAAGAGTGACATGGGTTCTCACACACCTTGCACACATTTGAACCAAAATATCTTCTACCACAGGGGATTCAGTTAATGACAGCGGATGGTTCTTCTTGCTCTTCAACACCTGTCTCTTCCTCCTCTGTGTCTGTGACCTCATTGACAACACCTAGTGCCTCTGGAAGCTGCTCCTCCGTCTGCATACTGTCCAGGACCTCCTCTGGTACAGAAGTTGCGTCAACACCAAGACGAGCCTTCTGTCCATACATGGCCTCATATGGTGTCCTTCCAATTCCGGAGTGAAAGCGGGTATTTTTCTTCCACTGGACAAAGCGCAGTCCCTGTGACCATTGCGTAAAGTTGTTGTCCTTCATCCAACATGCGAGACTTGCTTCAATATCCTTGTTGGCACGTTCCAGCGAGCCCTGCGATTGGGAATGTCGTGGTTTGCCATGGACCATCTTGCGCTCTGGCCACTTCATCAGAACTTCCTTGACAAGCTGAAAATTAAAAAGAGAATATCAGGTTTTGTCATATACAGGGTGATTCATTAACCCCAATGTTGCTATGTTGTGAGTTTTGGAGGAGAGAGAGAGAGAGAGAGAGAGAGAGAGAGAGAGAGAGAGAGAGAGAGAGTGATTTACAGAAATCATTTATTCTATACCTTATTTGAGAATTCTCTTTCATTGTCAGACTGCAGGATATGGGGGGCTCCTTTGTCACAGAATGTATCAACGAGGTGGAAAGCAACCTCTTCAGCAGTTTTCGTCTGTAGAGCCCGAAGACACCCCATCTTCTTCAAGTGATCCTGATAGTTCAGAATGAAACGATGTTTTCCATCTGCATATCGATCAAGTCGACCTACAAATAGACAGAACAAAAAAATCGTGAACAAACGCAAGGGTATTAAAGACTCCAATATGACAACAAGCCATGACAATAATGAAATGACTATTAACCAGTGCTTGTTTACTAACCTGAGCTCGTGAGTTCATGCTGTTGGATACAATTGGCTTCACAGTCACAGACTTGCATACAGTGCTTTTTTCAGATGACACTCCTCACAGAACTGTAAATATAACTCAATTTGGGACCTTGAAATATTGGCATATTTTTCTCTTGTTTCCCTAAAGACAATAGTTCTACCTACATGTCCACTTGCACGATGAATAGCATCGGTCACATCGAACACATCTTCAGCGCATACGAATCTAAGACGAGTTCCCTTTTTCTGCAATTTCTTAACGGTGATACCTTCAACTGTGACCTCGAGGATTTCATACTTTCGTAACAAACGATAGTCTTTCTGAGTCCTTTTAATATTAGCACGTTTAAGTTCATCCAAGCGATTCATAATTTGTTCGTATTCACTTCTGTACAACAAACCGAAGCATTTGATGCTTTTTTTCCTCAGTCGTGACCAGCTTTGAATAAAAATGAGTTTTTCTATTTTCCATGTTTTTACAAAATTTCCAGAGTATAATAAAATGCACACCAAGTATTACGTTGGCCGTCTTCTCCTGGCTCTCAGCAGTGCCTTACTGACAACAGTGTCACCAGTCAGCTCCCATTACAAGCTTTTTTTTCCATCTGGCTGCTTGCTGTATGGAGATTTTGTAAACGGAAACAATAATACTGTTTATTTGTAAACTGACCAAAATCTTGGTCAGTTTGCCAAAAATGTTGAGGAAATTTTAAGTCACTTTGCAATGTTTGACCACCGAATTTGGTCCTTTTGCATAATGGCCGGCAATTTTGTAATGACCAATTTTGCAAAATGGCCGTAACATATAATTTATATATATATATATCTATATCTATCTAATATATAGTATACTCATATATATATATATATATATATAATATATATATCAACAAGGTGCGAACAAGGTAGACACCAAGGTGACACGAAACTCAGTAATATCAGTTAAAAAAGTTTATTTTGATATACGGTTTCGTGTCATCCTGACCACTCATCAGTCTATACTGTAAAATCAATTCACATTTATAAAAAAAAAATATAGTTAAAGTTTAACATGCTATTTTAAAAGGAAAACATAAAATACTAAAGTTATTCATAAAAATTATTGTTAAAAGCTAAAAATACTAAAATCTTTTACAAGGTGACATTAAAATTATAGAAATCTAGGATTAAAAAGGAATATTAACCTTAATAAAGCGAAGGACAAGAAAGGAATGGCTGTAGGACCGTCGTTTGCCCAGATCTCGACTACGCCAAGAAAAGCTGAGTAGAGGATTGACTAGAATTGAGGGAAGGAACGAGGTGCTTGATATGTAAAGACTCAAGTGTCGTTATATATTGGCTATGCTTGGTATTGTCAATTATCGAAAAATGTTTTTTGCTAATTTCAATTTTACAGAGAGCTGCATGATTTCTTATATTAGAAAGTTCAGGATTGGTTATCCTCTGGCCAGTTCTGTAGCTCACTCCCAAATGACTAGAATATCGAACTTGCAACAAGCGTTTCGTCGATCCAACGTAAGTACCGGGACACCCCGGGCAAGTAAATTTGTAAATAATATTGGATCGCATAAACGGTTGCAAATTCTCTTTATGACTAAGAATGAGCCTATTTTGAGAGAATTAACAGGTATTAAATTAACTTTGAGGCTTCCGAACTCTTTCAATAATTTTCTTGATACGGTCTCCTAATTTATTTTGAAAAAAATATGGAAATAGTGGCGTATATGGGTAATTTTGGTACATCAAATGAAGGGGTATTTTCCGTGAAGTTTAAGTTAAGTAATTTGTTTACCATTTTATAAAATACCTCCGTAGGGTACGAGTTAGTTAAAAAATAATCTTGTAAAAATTCAATTTCAGTGTGGAAAGATTTCCAATCAGAGCATACCTAAGTGTTCTAAAGACCAAAGTGGAGATAGCATTTAATTTAAAATTGATGAAGCACGAACTATAAAAATTATTCCCCATTCCTGTGAAGGTGTGTTTCCTATAGACAGAAGTATTAAACTTATTATTATCTCTGGTTATCTTGATATCTAAGAAAGGTAAGCAGTTATCTTTTTCAGTTTCTATGGTAAAGTTTATGTTACTGTGCTGAGTATTCACGAACTCCAAAAAGGCATCACCCTGCCATGCATGTCTAAAGGCCTGTCCACACGAAGCGGGCCTGATCGGCGTGCTCCGGGGTTGACGGGCAAATTCTGGAGACTTACCGTGAATGTTGTCCACACAGGTGAGGCGATGGAGAGGTGGGCGTGCCCGACAGATGCCAGTAGTGTGTTCAGTGCGGTACGATAAACATGGTGCTACGCAAAAAAAAGATATTGTGTAGCATGATAATTGCTTTGTGTGTGATGAAAAGAAAAAAAAATAAGCGAATATGATGCAAAGAATGGCTCGGTAAAGAAATGCATATGGTTAACGTACGTCTGCCAGGGTCGAAGCTCAAGCCATCGGCACCACCATGGTGACTTGCTACAAGACCCATCGGGCAATTTGGCGGTTGCTGTCAAGTGTGCCCGTTAGAGGGGAAGTCCGCCGATCAGGCCCGATCGTGTGGACAGGCCTTAAGTAAAATAAAGTATCATCTACATATCTCTTGTAAAAAGTTGGTTTAAAAAGAACTTGGGCATTCGGCTAAAAATTTTTCTCTAAGAAATCCATATATTGGCAAAATCGGGGCTAAAGGGCACCCCATGGCCACGCCCTCGACCTGCGAGTGCAGAAGACTCATTAAAAACGAAAGCGGAATCTTGCACAGCAAGTTCCAATAATTGCTTAAACAAATTTCTATTAAAACCGTAGAAAGTGCCATCAGCATTTAAAAAAACTCTGTCTAAAATAATGTTAATGTCTCTTCTAAGGGTACATTGGTAAATAAAGAGTCTACATCGAGATTAACCATATAGTGACCTGAGTCCTGCATGACAATAAGTTTCTGAAAGTCGAAGCCATTTTTTATTGTATATTCAGGTTGAGGGAGTTCATTAAGTAAAGTAACAATGTATTTAGAGAGATTGTATGTTGGGGCTATTATAAGAAGAAACAATTGGTCGGATAGGACAGCCCTCTTTGTGAATTTTTGGAGACCGTATAAAACGCTAAAGGATGACCCGTGTAACAAAAGTTTTTGATACGTTTCTTCCGTTATGATTTCTGATTTTTGAGTTTCCTCAAGAATCTGTTAATTTATCTCTCGTTTAAAGATTTCTAAAAAGCTTGGTTCACCTAAATATTTAAATTTAGAAGTATCGGAAAGTATTGTTTTGACCTTGTTTACGTAGTCTTGTTTATTGAGGATAACCACACCTTTGCCTTTATCAGGTCTGCATATTATAATATCTTCTTGCTCTTTCAAGGACTTAAGTATTTACATCCTCTCTTTTGAAAAAAGGTGTCCACTTTACCTTAGCGCTCTTATATGTGTCATGCAAAGCAGTTGACATTCTCTGTTGCAAGTTACTCAAATTGTCAGTTAAGTTAAGACCCTTGAGTCTCTGAAACAAGACTCGAACGGAAAATAAAAATTAGCAAAACCTGGTCTATAGGCATAAGTCCAGACCAAAAGACAGAATAAATTCTTCCCTTTTTGATAAAATATAACTAGACATATTAAAAATACAATTATTTCTAGAGCTAAAATTAGGAATATGAACACTCAATGCTTCAAGTTTTCTTTGGTGGCGGGCATGTACATTGCTGATAAAGTTGTTGATAAATTCACAAAATAACTTTTTGTACAAAATCTTATCTAGAAATGACATATTATTAAATAACGCAGTTTGTAGATTGTGACAGTCAGCATTTAATTTTTCACAATACGCAATTAAGATCGATTTCTTTGGATAGAAGCTCCTCCAATGCATTTTGGTAGAATTCGGTGTTGTAAAGGGCAGTCTTGTATAGTTTGAAGCGAAGGAATCTGGGGTACACTCCGTTGATCTGACAATACTGCAGGAACTCGACATCACATCTGGACTTCTCAAGTTTTAGTGTAGTTTTCTCAAGATTCCTCGAAAGTTGAAGTATCTCCAAGGGATAACGGTTGTTCAAGATCTGGGCAAAATTTTGAATCTTACGTAGGCGGAGCTTGAAGATAACAGGAAGGCAAACAACAGACGGAACATCTCGGAGGTGTGTGGACATCAAAATGTGCGAACATGTAGACATCAGAGGGTTACCGAAACTCAGTAGATTAGTTAAAGAGTTTATTATGAGATACGTTTCGTGTCATCCTGACACATCATCAGTCTGTAATGTAAAATCAATTCACATTTATAAAAAAAATATAAAGTTTACATGGTATTTTAAAAGGAAAACATAAAATACTAAAGTTATTCATAAAAATTATTGTTAAAAGCTAAAAATACTAAAATCTTTTACAAGGTGACATTAAAATTGTAGAAATTTAGGATTAAAAAGGAATATTAACCTTAATAAAGCAAAGGACAAGAAAGGAATGGCTGTAGGACCGTCGTTTGCCCAGATCTCGACTACGCCAAGAAAAGCTGAGTAGAGGATTGACTAGAATTGAGGGAAGGAACGAGGTGCTTGATATGTAAAGACTCAAGTGTCGTTATATATTGGCTATGCTTGGTATTGTCAATTATCGAAAAATGTTTTTTGCTAATTTCAATTTTACAGAGAGCTGCATGATTTCTTATATTAGAAAGTTCAGGATTGGTTATCCTCTGGCCAGTTCTGTAGCTCACTCCCAAATGACTAGAATATCGAACTTGCAACAAGCGTTTCGTCGATCCAACGTAAGTACCGGGACACCCCGGGCAAGTAAATTTGTAAATATGCGATCCAATATTATTTACAAATTTACAAAACCAATCGCTCACAGACTAGATCTAATCGGGCGAAGAGATAATTCATCTATCCACCAACTTCAAAACTGAAGATCCTCTCAGCGAACTTCAAGAACTTCCTCGGCAGCAGTCATCCGCCCGGAAGGATCCTGATCCAAGGATCATCGCATACTGGCTGGGAAATCCATCCTCCTCCTCCTCCTCTCCAGTCCCTCGTCCCCGAGGGGCGCGACCTCATGGCCACTGGCGAGTTTCATTACCGAAGGAGCGGATGAAACTGAAAGAAAACAAAGTGAAAGACAGTGCACCTCACGTGATATACTGTAGGCATTACCTAATCGTGTTTGCAGCAGCCTTTGGGGGACTTGACTGCATCCATTTTCTAGCCTTTTACTCTACTTCCATTCCGCTCTCCTTTTTCAGTTTGCTGTCCAACACCACTAACAGTTACTTATCATTATTATTTGTTGGAAGAAGACCTTCAATAATTACATGGTTTATTGAAATTGAAAAAAATGGCCTTATGTTCCAGCCGCGTTTTATAAAAAACAAACCAACCAAATTAAACAAACGAGACTTAAACAGCCATTATTTTCAATAAAACCTGTATTATTATTATTATTATTATTATTATTATTATTATTATTATTATTATTATTATTATTAACCAGACCACTTATTACTGCCACTGTAGGTATCCTCCCAGTTCCACTTTTAAAATCCTTGTACGTCATTTAATCTATTTTCTGAATATCTTCCTCTTACTGTCCAACCACTCCGAAAGTTCCTCTGTGCTTGGCTGGACAGCCTAAGTTTCAGAAATCCCTCATTACCGACGAACCGTCTTTTCCTTATGGCCTGTCCACACTAGCAGTGCACGCACGTCGGGCACTTCCAGCTGTTTATACGTTCTCTCGCTTTCGGAACAGTGTTACCAGACAATTGCATCGGTCAGCAAAGCGGAACGGGTTATGGGAACAGTGTCTGTCCGTCGGGCAGTGCCCGCCGGTGTGGACAGAGCCTAAGTAGAGCCGTTGCTCCAGACGACCAGAGCGTCTTGTTAATAGGATTTTATTTCACTGGAAGTTAGGCTGAAAATCTCACAAACTCAGAGCCTTGCTGGATATTTTTTTTCCTCACAAGAAGTCTGGTTGTAACTCATTTTCAAAGGGATCCCTTATTTTAAAACAAAATTTAAGATTACAAATGTCTCAGTTTAAAGCTTACAGTAACTTTATTTTAATAAGAACTATACTCTGTTTTTTTTCCATCTGTCCATCCGCCTGTGGCGTTTGCGCATGGTAACACTGCGTCCAGGGCTTTAAATAATATCCTATTTCTAATATTAACTGTGTAATTCGCATACAGTATAGTGTTGCACATCTTCAGTCCCCAAGTGTCAGGTGTACTACCTTTTAGTCACAAAAATGGATGAATTACAAATCTTGCTCGGAGAGCTTTACTTTATCTGTTTTTAGTAACATTTGGGGTAACACATTATCACGGGCTTGGAGGCTTGCTGTAACTTTCTCCCACTAGAAGGGGAGTTTCAAGTTTCACTCTCGTAGGTTTTTACAATAACTCCTCTTTTCACGAGGTAAGATCAGAAGTGTTACGGAGCAAGAGCCTGTGCTATGGTAGATTCACATCAACCGTGCATTTGATGTCTAGGCCGGTCCCTCACGACGCTCTTGATCGGCTGTTGATAAGCCAATGACAGGGCTGGAAACTCTCAGTCTCTTGCGAGAGTTCATATAGATAGGATGTATGTTCCTTCTCTCCTGAGGGATACGTCTTTCAAAAGTATCCCTCAGGAGAGGTGGAACATACATCCCGTTATGTGAACTCACTAGAGAGACTGAGAGTTTCCAGCCCTTTGATTAGCTTATCAACAGACAATCAGGAGCGTCGTAAGGGACTGGCCTTGTCATCAAATGCACGGATGATGTGAATCTACTATAATCGCCGCTTGCCTAGGTTCGCTATAGCTCTCTGAAAGTTCAGCAATGTTTGGTGGGCGCGGTCGTCAACACGATCTTCAGTTTTCCCTATTTATTCGAGCTTGGAACTGACATAAGTGTTAAATTCTCAAACATAAATTCAATATCAGCTGAAAAACGAACTCAGTAAAAGAATAAGAATAACTGACGCAGTTGGCTAATAAAAGCTGAAACGTCCAAAATCACACCAATAAGGTCTTCCGAAAAGTAGCTGTGAATAAGATATTTCGTGGCAATCTGAGACCATACTAGAATCGTAACCTACTTTCTCCGCTCCCTCTAATTGATATTTACTGCCTTTGTAACCTCACTTAAGATTATATCAACAATACAGACCAAAAGCTCGGTCTTTTCATAAGTCACAATAGCAAAGGAATGCCCACTACATCCTATTTAGGTTTGCAAAACATTCAGGTGGAATCTTGGGCGTGTCACGGCGATACTTAATCCGATACTTTTTCGATACTTAAGCCGAACTGCAATGTAGCTTTCGCAATACCACACGAATTTAGCGAAAGTATCAGTACATAGGTTTAGATGATGACCATACTCGACTACCAGGTCATTTCCGTACGTATTATGACAGCTCTCTCTCTCTCTCTCTCTCTCTCTCTCTTCTCTTTATTTATTCTGAACTGTTTTCCGGTGTCCGCGACCCTCCACTCGAAACCCCGAATCGTTGTCATGCTTTACAAAACAGTTAGTACTACACTCGTTGTGTACACGTAACCTTAAGCTGCCTCGATTATAATTTTCCTTGGTTGACAAGGCACTTACCGAGTTATGAAAGGAAAAAACACTAAATAAAACCACTACTGAATTGCTGCCTTGCTACAAAACAGTTAGTACACTCGTCGAGTAGACTAAACCTTAAACTACGTCAATTTTAATTATCCGTTGACAGAGTTATGAAGAGGAAAAATCAAATAAATCCACTAATCTATCTAGAATGAACGGACACGTTGATTCTTTGAACTTTGATTTAGGCCTTGGCGTTTGAAATGACACATTAAACTTCAGATTAGAACGTAGTGGCCCAACCAATCATTGGAGGCCTCTCAGTTTTCATAACAAAAGTTCGACGGATATATAAATATCAAGACAAAATGGATTACAGAGACGCATTTTGTACATAGAAATAAAAAGCTTTTACTGAACCGCACTCACAAACGGTGTTTGTTTTGTTTGTTTGTATTGTGTTTTTACGTTGCATGGAACCAGAGGTTATTCAGCAACGGGACCAACGGTTTTACGTGACTTCCGAACCACGTCGAGAGTGAACTTCTATCACAAGAAATACACATCGCTAACCCCCTCAGTGGAATGCCCGAGAATCGAACTCGTGACCACCGAGGTGGCAAGCCAAGACCATACCGATCACGCCACTGGGGCGCTCACAGACTGTATGAAACGGTGAAC
>NC_087217.1:59806639-59814139 GCF_015104395.2 Macrobrachium nipponense | reverse complement strand
CAATAGCAAACTATCAAAATTAACCTTACGACTAACGTTGGATGAAGGTGCTAGGCCACTACCCGTGTCCCAACAGTGAGCCACGGATCCAAAGTGACTGAAATGGTCTCTGGCATTGACTGGTGGTCACCTATCCAAGTACCGATTTGATCCAAATGATCAGAAGAACATCCGCTTCCCATTCATTCAAGATCTCCCATCTAGGTACCCGTCAGACTTGAAGATTACTTAACGTTGCTTATCTTAATCTAGGTAACAACATTGTGTGATAAGGCTAGATTACTTGACATAACCAATATTCCTTCCATTTGCGTGAGGAAAGATGTTGTTAATACATGTTTGCCATTTACACTTGTTTCTGGATTGTTTACTTACTAACACTTCTCTATTGTGCCTTTGACGAACAATTCTTTCCTAACTTACCATATTTCTGTGCTCATTTGAATAAGGAGAGAGAGAGAGAGAGAGAGAGAGAGAGAGAGAGAGAGAGAGAGAGAGAGAGCCGATATGATTATACCTGCAAGCAACATCAAAATGCATATTTCTCCTATTTTTCCCATCCGAAGAGAGCTTTAGGCACCGAGATCGGAAATGGTCGACCAAGACAGGCAGACGAGGTCCACGAATAACTTGTAAAACCAGGAACCCCGTTAAACAACACAGCATCTCGGAATCTACACCATCGTCACGTCATCAGGCGACGTGACCGAACGCAAAAATAAAAAGAAAAGACTGCATTCTTCCATTACCATAACCTTCGTTATCGATGAAGCGGCGAAAGAGAAGGAAAGCTATCAATCACCGAAGCGAACTGAAGAAGAAGCAGCACCGGTCTTTTCTGGGGGCGTCTTCCATCCATCGCGATCCCGGAGATCTATAGCCGCCGTATCTGTAGGAGGAGGAGGAGGAGGAGGAGACGGAGGACCTGACCTCACCTCAGGAAAGGATAGTCTTGGGCCTAATGATAGTGATTCTTCTCCCTCGGGGCTTCGGGAGAAGATCTGGTGTTTCCGCGGTGTATCATTTGCCATGCAGAAGCACCACGGAATCTGCAGTTCGATTCTTTGCAATTTCATGCATCTCCGCACGAACAGGGGGCCGGGTTTTAGGGGGGTTTAGGGGTGATGGGTGTGGACAGGGAGGGGGAGTGTTAAGCCATTGAAATGGGAGTGTGGAAGACGTTACTTTATTACCTTCCGAAGAGGTTCAACCTCTCGCTTCCATGGGAAGGTTAGCCAGCAGATCGCTGCTTCGTGTTCAAATGTCACCCAGTTATTTGACGTAAAATATTTTCAACCACATTTTTTTCTTTTCTTCTATTCCCGCTGTAGAGCCTACAAACCTACATTGTGCGATCATTTAATCAGTCAATTATATATTTCGATTTTTCCTAATGCCCTGTATTGCTGAAATCCACAATTTGTTGTTAGTTGCTGGATCGTTAATCTTATGTAAATTACCTAAGTATAAAAAATCTTTTGAAGTTAATTAAAAATACAGGGGTTTTATTTTAAACCTCGATGATTACCTGGTTGTCTACATAGCTACAGAGTATATATATATTTTTATTTTATATATATATATATAATATATATATATATATATACATATATATATATAGATACATATGATATATATATATATATATATATATATATATATATATATATATATGTAAGTTCTTTCGCTCTTCACTAAAGAAACACAAACGATGCGCGCTTAATATTTAACGATTCATTAAACGTGTTCGATGTTTTCATATCGATTCATAAATTTATACCAAAATCAATTCCTCCTCAGTTCCTCCATCATTTAATTTTCCAATAACTAACTTAGGTGTATGTATCTCTGCATATCTCTCTTCCTTTATATCCAGGTGATTATTTAATTGTGTAATTCATTTTTTCATATCATGTTCCACTTATCACCCATTTGTCCCCTTAATTCTTCAACTGAACCAAGTTCGACATAGGCAGCCATACCCGCCATAATCTCTTCATTTTAAAAACGTTCATCTACTCTCAGTCATCTGTTCTCCATCCTCCAACTGCTAGAGTAGCGACGTATTCATTATTCGATAGATCTAGGATACTATTCCGCGGCGGCCTAGACTATGGCAGTTGAGGTTTTTCTATGCAGTTTTGCCTCCTGAACAAGAATTTTAAGTAATATTTATTCGGACGACTGTAATTAACCCCCGGGGGCCAGTACTAAACACAGCGAAATACATTGGACGTCCCAATCCCTAGTGAATGATGTCGTATCCGCGGTTACGTTACTTGCAGTCTGCGGAACTATTCTATAGACTTACCCATTATTCTCATATAATGTTCACGGTCGCCCATAGTTATGAGTTCGCTGTCACCAGCTCTCACGCTCCATAGTACAAAAGACAAGATATAATTCAGCCCATGTTTTCAATCCCCCACAATTGGGGATCCACGTTGAATTTCATTATAGACCCATATATTCATTTATTCTTCTTTCGATTTTTCTCCGTAAAAAAAAAAAAAAAAAACCAACTCGGGTCCTTTTCGGCAAATCGGAAGATCAATTAGCATATCGAATCAGGATAGTCTCAATCAGAATATTCTCAATCAACTTTCCTCAGATTATTCAAGATGTTCTTATCATCTGCTCTCAATCCCTGCACAGTTCAAAAGCAGCGACGTGGTCGTCATGACGTGGCCGAAATGTGGAACTACCTGGACCCAGGAGATCGTCTGGACGATGAGAAGTAACCCAGACTTAAATCATCCCGATGCTCATATGGATGTTCGACATAGGTCTCCGTTTATCGAGTAAGCTGTCCTGTTCTTTACCTTCGTCTCCCTTTTAATTCTTGATATACTTTTTCTTACATTATATGTCCTTTTTTTTCACGTCTGTCTCGCAATTCCCTCTTCTTCTTCTTCTTCTTCTTCTTCTTCTTCTTCTTCTTCTTCTTCTTCACAATGATATAAATAAATTGTATCATTGTGCAAAAGAAAAAACAAAAACTTTCGAACACATGAACGATGCTTCTCCTCGCTATTTACGTTAACATGCAGGTCTCGTATTAATTTATATAATTGTGGATTTTTATTACGTAACAGTTTACCACGATGTTATGAAGTTCTTAGAGTTATTAACATTATTATCATAGCTATTAAAAATAGCAGCAGGAATAACTAGTAGAAATCAGTATTATCGTAAAAATTAACTATTACAACTGCCATCACAGCTCGGACATGCTCAAGCCCATCCCATCGAAGAACGACACAACTTCGAAGAATCCTTTCCTAGCTAACTTCCGCAACAAATGTCCCGACAAGGATCCTGCAGACGGGATAGTCTTGCAATTGGCCGCAGTGTTCCCAGATCCTAGGACCATCAAAACTCACCTGCCTCTCTCCCTGATGCCTCCCTCATTGCTAGACACCGCCAAAGTGAGTTGATGTTTGTTTCTTAATTATTTTCTCTGTTTAGTCTAAATTTCCTAAAAGGACGATAGATGCTAATGACGCTCAACTGAGATTGAAAGGTGTCCCCGATACATTCTGTTGTTTATTTTCGCGCTCAGTACGTTTATTGAATTAATGAGCGATTCAGCATTCACTTAAACACATATACGTTATGCAATGGTATATGAAGAACAATGTGAGGTCTTGTCGCATAGAAGGAACAATTTAGAAATGCTCAGCCATTTTAAGTTCGTCCATTTAAGTTTTCATTGGAATAACAAACTAAATAAAATTTTATATTGTTCAGTGAGCTAAGCAATAACAAGGTTAATGAATAAAGTTGCCCATAATTTTGTATTGTGTATAAAGACTGTGCAGAGTAAACCTTCAGTGGTATAGAAAGTGAAAATGAAAACAATATCGAGCTATACAGGTTAGCTTAGGTTGGTTAGGTTAGGTTAGGTTAACCATCAAAGCTTTACTCTGCTCTTTATATTAAAGGTCGTGATCATTGGCAGTTTCATTCATTAATCTTTCTCTTATTTGGATCACTGAATAATATATAATTATGTTCAGTTAGTTAATCCAGTGGCATTCTAAATCAACGGACTTGAAATTACCAAACAACACTAAACTGTCCATTTCATGCTGTAAGACCTTATATAGGGTGTCCATAAAGTCACAGTACCATTACACTATAATAAATAATTGTAATGGTACTGGGACTTTATGGACACCCTGTATTATACCTCTGATTAGATCCACTATTAACAGAAGGGTGATATTTTGCATCCTATAGGTTGTGTACGTTGCAAGGAACCCGAAGGACGTCATTGTATCCTACCACCATCACAGCAGGGTCATAAAAAGTCACGACTTCGTAGGATCCCTTGACGATTTCGTCCAATACTTCGTCGATGATGACCGTGGGTTTTTCTTTTCTTTTCTTTTTTTTTTTTTGCCTCTTTCCAGAGTTTAAAAGTTGATCTGAGTAAATAGGAAAGACAACTTAAGTTGTAAATGTTACGTCATTGCATTTACATACCTGAAGGTTTCAGTACCTTGTTATATTAAATTCTGTCAGTTAAAAGGCTCTTGGTGTGTATTCAACGATGTATGAATTAATTGAACAAATGTGTAATAAGTTTAAGCTTGGAGGATATATATAGACTCTGCTGGTCACTCTTTACGTGATCCATATGTAATTGTAACAACCGCAATGCCCTCTTAACCTCTCAAATTTATCACACTTTTCTGATACGCTTGTCACTACAAAGCCTAAGATCCAGATGCAAGAATATGAAGCAATTCTGAGGTCCATAGCAGGATTTGAACTCACATTCGGAGTATCGGAACGAGGTCGCGCTATCGACCTGACCTGACCTGTTCTTTACTTGCCTATATTCATTGCCCTGACATAATCAGCCTTGTATCAGTTGGGTAAAACTAAAGTAAACTATCTTTAAAACAAGAATATTACGTGTCCCTTTTCACGAAAACTTTCCTGCAGTGCTGTACGGACCCTACTGGCTTCACCTGAAGGAGGCGTGGGACAAGAGAGAACATCCGAATCTCCACTTCCTCTTCTACGAGGACCTGAAGGAGAACACCCTGGAGGAGCTCAGGAAACTCGACACTTTCCTCGAGACCAACCTGACGGAGGCGCAGCTGGAGGCCATAATCAAGTACACGTCCTTCGGGGAGATGAAGGCGAGGGACGAGATATGCCAGAAGCAATCGGAGTGGTCTAAAGTGAGCAGGAATCTTGAAGTTGTTGAAAAGGAAGGAGGCCTTTTTAGAAAAGGTAAGAGATTATCTTCTGTATTAAAAAAATTAAATTATTATTTTACCCTAATTTTCAATGGAAGACTTGGTTACTTCTTATTTGCTTTCCAAAATGTTTAGTGAAAGGCTTGGTTACTTTTTGAGTTTTTTTTTTAATAGTCACCGAAAGGCTTTATTACTTCTTAAGTTTTTTATTCCAAATGTTCAATGAACGGTCTGGTTATTTCTTAAATTTATTTTTCTCCCAAAATGTACAGTGAAACCTTGGTTATTTCGTGAGTTTTTTTATTTTGTTCAAATACCCACCAAAAGTCTTAGTTATTCCTTAAGTTGTTTTTTTTTGCTAAAATATTCAATGAGAGTCTTGGTTATTTCTTTAGTTTTTTTTTTTTTTTATTTTGTTAAAATATTCACAGAAAATCATAGTTATTACTTAATAGTTTTTTCTAAAATGTTCAATTAAATGGCTTGTTTAGTTCTAAAGCTTTTTTCCTAAAATGTTTGTAAAAAATGTAAAACAAAATCTTTGGTCACCTCTAAACATTATACTGAACGAATGACTTCTTTATGTCAAATACTATACTTCTCCTTCGAAGTCTTGAGAACCCAGGTTACGTAAGGTGATTCAGTCAATCAATCAATCAAGTAATCAACCTCCTTCACCTTCCATTCCTTGCAGGTGAAGCCGGAGACTGGAAGAATAAACTAACGACCGAGCAAGGGAGAAAGGTCGACAGATGGACAGAGGCGAATTTATCTGGCTTAGGAATAAACTTCAAATATGGACTTAAGATTAATTAAAGAATTTGCTTGAAGGAATAAACAGTCTTCAATGAGACAGCGGTTCTAGACGCCAAAACTCGAACTAATCAAAAGAGTCAACACGCCTTTTCTTTATTAGAACTGGAGGAATATAAATTCGAATATTATGAGTTACAAAGTAATGAATTTTGTGTATTCTGTATCCAGTAATATCAAGTCGTTATAAATTCAGAGAAGAGAAACTTTTCAGTTCCAAGAATGAATATTCTCGACGAGTGGTTTCTGGGGGTATTCAAGCAATTTCAAAAGAAATAAATGAAAATAAGCTTTAGATTAAAATGAAATATGAGTCATTCCCACTAATAATCTACATTACTCACTAATAATACATTACTGGAATATATCTATATCAATACAGCCTCTTGAAATAGAAACATGGAATGTATCAATACTGCTTCTAGGAGAGCCGAAAATAAACTTTCTTTGGATAAATACTAAATAAACAAGAAACCAAATCTGATGAGTGATGTATCTTTTATTCCTCCTTGTATTTCCTTCCATTCACGGTCTTTCTAGTTCGGTTGCTCGTTCAACTTTCGACTGGAGAACTGAATAAACAGCGAGGCCCGATTTGGACGGTCGAGTATCAAAGGGGACGAAAGGTCCGTCGCTATAGTCGAGGTCTGAATTCCTTTCAAGTTCGATGCAAAGAAGAAATCTTTGAATAATGTTGAATGCCGCGGATTCTGTTATCGTTGTGTGCGTTTGCATACGCACAATCAAACTCTAACGTATCCATGTACGCATGGTGTGCATACACGCACACAGGCGATGCATATATGGTACACACACACACACACACACACACACACACACACACACACATATATATATATATATATATATATATATATATATATATATATATATATATATATATATATATATATATATACGTGTATATATAATGTGTGTATGCGTGTTCTGTATATGCGTGTGTACTTATGCAAAAAGTGTGTTTACTATGCACTGCGTAAATGTGTATATATCTTTGTCTTCAACGTTCAAAAGCAATAACGTCCGCGTGTATGTAAACACAGAAAAAAAACAAGATAAATATATACCATCCGACTGTCTATTACTAAGCGGTCAATCTCTTTCCATGTGTCTGTTCATTTGTCTGTCTGTTTATCTGCGAGCCTTTCTGGAGTGTATCAGAACTGCTCCCCGTTGTCTGTCTCCCCCCGTCCAGCATCCGGGTTTATCCCAAAGATCAACAGACGAGAGAAAAGAGCGGGATGCTCTGATCTCGAAGCGGAGTAAAAATTTCTTTCTCTCTCTGTTAAAAGCCGATTCGGAATATCAAAAAGCGGCATCGCTTCAAAGAGAGAGAGAGAGAGAGAGAGAGAGAGAGAGAGAGAGAGAGAGAGAGAGAGAGAGAGTCTTCCCTGAGGGGATAATAGGAACAGCATTCAGTACTATTTTGGGAAGTTTTATTGCTTTGTTTACG
>NC_087217.1:59794139-59801639 GCF_015104395.2 Macrobrachium nipponense | reverse complement strand
GAGAGAGAGAGAGAGAGAGAGAGGAAAGAGAGAAAGAGAGAGAGAAAGAGTTACTGAGTATCGAGAGAGAGAGTAGAGAGAGAGAGAGAGAGAGGGAGAGAGAATGTGTTGCCAATTGCCTTTGGCCGCTCTTGTTCCATCGCTACTTTTTAGAATAACGAGATAATTGACCATCTATATATATATATATATATATATATATATATATATATTATATATATACATATAATATATATATGTATATATAACACTATATATACCCCATATATATATATATATAATATATATATTATATATATATTATATATATATATATAATATATATATATATATATATATATAGATATATGAAATATATATGTATATATCATAGATATATATATATAATATGTATATACATATATATTCATATATATATATATATATATATATTTATATATATATATAGATATATATATATAGATATATATATATATATATATATATTATATATATATATAATATATATATATATATATAATAGACATACATACACATATTTGCGATGCAAAGAGCATCTGTAAAATTCTGCTACATAGGACTTTCCCGTGTTTCATCCTCTGCAAATCTCCACGCATCCCCATTCCTCAATTGTAATGGTTCTCATCTAAGTAGACCTGTGTCTGCCAAGTCCTCTGGTGCCCCCATGAGCCTAGCTGACATTATCACGTACTATTCTCCTAGAAGTGGCGTTAAGGACATGTCCAAGCCATCTTCAGCTCCCTTTCATCATTGCTCAGCTTAGTCGATCGAACAGACAGTAGAATATTATACTTAAATGCATTCAGTACTGCCATCGAGAGAGATGTGGGCTCAGAAAGTGTCACTGATCAACTACAGTTGACTAACGTCCGCAGAGCCTAATTAACTACTTACATTAAGAGAGGTACAGAGGTTTCAACTCGAGTTGAGGATTGCAGCTCCGTCCCTCTCGCTAATGAGGTAAGTGTCCTACCAACTAGACCGATAGATTGGATATATAATTTAGGCCAAAAGCCAACTACTGGGTTTGAATGGTGTAACAAGAGTAAAACCTCGCAGTTGCAATATGGATCAATTATTAGAAGAGGGTGAAACGTAAGATGGAAGAACGAGAATATGAAAGGAGGTACAGTAAAAAAAACAAAAGGGTTGTAGCCGTGGGTGCCGAAAGCACGTTGTAAAGAACCTTAAGTAATGCCTATAGTGCACCGTACGAGGTGTATTGGCGGCACTGCCTCTCTACCGGGCTTACCAGCCAGACCAAAAGACCCATATCTCTTTTATCAATCGAGGTCTATGGAAGCCTGGCATTTATTAACTTATAGTCAAAACTTGTTCTAATCAAGATCTAATGCTTGGAGGATTGCAGCTAATTACTTCTATGTAATTACTGCACTTGGGTATGTTTGTGTTGAATGGATGCATATGGCCATCACAAATATGAATTACATGTTACTTTCATAGTATGTCCTTCACAGAAAGAATACTGTGCTCTTTCATGATAGATAACAGAGCCTTTGACCTGTGGCGAAAGACTTATAAAAAATAATACACCAGATACATTAATTGTTTTGAGGTATAATTCTAATAAAATTTGAAAATGTGTTTTAAGTTACAATTCTATTAAAATTTGAAAATGTCTGCATTTTCACAGCTTGTAATATCGTTATCACTAAATGTATGAATAACTAGAAAGAATGATAAAGAATAATCATGCAATAAAATGAACTAGAATTCGCTCTCTCCATACTGAATCCTTTATAAAATGTACAGTATGCAGGTGGCAATTCCTCTGTTAAAATTTCTGCGAAATAAATGAATTCCATTTTTTTTTTATATCAGTCGAGACATCAGAGCTGTGATCATAACACCAAGTTTAACCTTTTGGACCCTTTATGAAGGTGTTATGGAGTACATCTTATTCAGGAAGAAATTGAATCATCTTGTGATTTAAATATCTCTTGAAATTTTATTTTTGTAGTTTTCATCCTGAAACAAAAGTCGCTCTTCAGAATTTCTCATTCACCTATTTTCTTTACTCAACAACCAAGATAAATTCATAGACTTGACACTTTTGTGGGAGTCTTTAAATTCCACGTCAGTGTCTGGCTTCCTCCTCGCCAAGACCAATCCTAATCCTATTTGCGTTTTCCCAGACGCGAGGAGAACGCATTGTCTTTATTACCCGTGTAAATCAAAATACCTTGACGGCTGTCATATACACACACACACGGACGGGCATACTTTACAACGCCTTACAGAAGCTCGAGAAGAAAAGCCAGCAACAAAGGTGACTCGTTTTACGGCTGCGAGAAGAACAAGATAAACATCTCTTGCGCTAAACCGTCCGTAGCTAAACGGTTCTTTCAGGGTAAACAGATAGAGATCTATAACCTGGCTCTGAATAGGAGAGAAAGAGAGAAAGAATCCCATGTGCTTTCCCGCACTCACTTGCGCTTCGAGCAGGGCAGCATTTGGTGAATATCCCTGTACACCCTCGGTCTAGGTTCGCCCACCCTCAGGGGTCGAAAATTAGGTGTTCCGGATGGTTTATTTGTTTACTTTCATTAAAATTTCATGAGGTTCAGGGCTGAGGGCAATCGTATTTGAGAATTCCGGTGTAGTACGTTTATGTAGGTTATCTCGAATATCCTCACATTTGCATGGAAAATATGCAAGGCCCTTTCCTTCTGTTATTTCGCTCTGGGAAATCTGGTTTGGTACCAACACTAAGAATTGCTACTAAATCTTCTTGCCCACGAATGTACATCCACATACATGTATATATATATATATATATATATATATATATATATATATATATATAATATATATGATATATATATATGTATGTATGTAATATACACACGCACACACACACACACACACACACACACATATATATATATATATATATATATATATATATATATATATATATATATATATATATTTATATGATAAGATTTGGATTGTTCAAATTTAGCCAAATATATCTAAAAGTTTAAAAGAGACTTTAGCCAATAAATTACCCTTTAGTTAGCGTCCATGACCCGAGGTTACCAGACCCCATACGGAAATAGTACGACCTCATCTGTTACCTAAAGATCGATGCTGTTATTAATACGAATATGGTACAAAAAAAAAAAAATGCTTCACTCCCTAAGCATGTAATACACCAAATCCCCACCCGTCCTGAAGCCACCGCTGGCCCCCCCATTCTCTATACTATGCTTCCGCACTCACTCAAGCATGAAAGGCATCTTGAAAAGCATCGATTACACTTCGCTCCGGAGGCATCTCTGCCTTGGTCATTCATCTTGCGGATGAGTCAATGGGACCGCTGCCAGAGAGAGCAAGAACCCAAACCCTAATTCTTTTGTTATTGGGATTAATGGTTTCTTATAAATCAGCGATGGGCCGTTCGCCTGCTTGTGATTTATAGAGGCTGAATTGAAAGTAATTTAAAGCCAGGGTTATATATATTTGATATATATAATATATATATATATATATATATATATATATATACTATATTTTTATAAATACGTATATATGCATGTGTATAAATATGTATGTATGTAGGTATGTATATATATATATATATATATATATATATATATATATATATATATATATATGTTTATATATGTGTGTGCATGTACGTATGTATGTATGTATATAAGTATAGATTCCCCAGCTGTTAGCTTTTAAGCCTGTCTATACAACAAGAAAAGAATATTCATTTTAACCTTAACAGAATAATTTGTCAGTTGTAGAATTCTTGCTATAACTCTTGCGTCGAAAGAAGCTATAGCATTATACCATTAACTAGCAATATTATTGCTTCAGTAACACGCAAAGAAAATGGCTTTGTACAGCGAAAGTATATTATACATGTACATTCTAAATAAGTATCTATAGAAATATATGTCTGTGTGTATTCATATTTTCTTATATTGATCAAAATTTAACTACATTCATTCATTTCTGAGAATGTCTCTGTTACCTGTAATACAGCGCGTCTCAAAAAAAAAAAAAAAAAAAAAAAAAGAAAAAAAAAAAAAAAAAAAAAAAACAAAAAAAAAAAAAAAAAAAAAAAAAAAATTCGAAGATAAAAAATTTCCTTTTGTGTCCCCAAGACCATTTCATATTCGGATCAAACAGCAATTTGCTGCCGTGTTAGCATTGCCAATGGAGCATAAATGAAATAGTAAACAGCTATTAACTGAATTAACAAATGGCTGACCCGTAACCGCTGTATGAGTGGGACATTTTTTTTGATGAGTAACTCTGAAAGCAGTAGCGGCCGCCGCGGTAAACTGAACCTTACGCGCCCTCGACGTAAGTTCAGGGGGTGGATTTTTATTGGCGCACGTTCTCATCAAAGGACTTGTCCTTACATTGAGAACCCCAGGGCGCTACCCCTAACCTGGCGTCCCCCCCCCCTTCCCCGCCCCCCCCCCCTCCCCCGCCCAACCCCGAAAGGTAAATTTGACCACCCTGGTCGTTACGCTATAGCTGGGAGGGCTTTGAAGGCGCACAATGGCTGATCACTCTTGCGTCTGCAAATTCATCCATTCGTGTCTGTAGTGCTGGAAACCTGCATTGGAACTCAAGGTACCTCTGGAACCACCCTCGGTCTCTGCCTCTGTCTCACATTACTCGAACGAGATTCGCGGCTTTAATCGGCGTCTCTCTTTGGTTTCCGTCGTTCTCTTTCGTTGTTGTTGTTGCTGTTGTTTTAGATTTAGCTGCCAACGTGGAGTTAGAGGAATTTATATCTGGTGATTAGAAATTCATTTCTCGATATAATGTGGTTCGGATTCCACAATAAGCTGTAGGTCCCGTTGTTAGGTAACCAGTTGGATCCTAGCCATTAAGGAAAAAAAACTAATCCTTCGGGCCAGCCTTAGGAGAGCTGTTAATAACAGCTCAGTGGCCTGGTTAAACTGAGATATACTTAACTTTTTTCGAATTAGCTGATCTTATACCAGCACAGGCTCTTGCTTATAAAGCAGCCCGTAAACCCCGTTCTCTTTCTAAATTGAATATTCGATTTTCTTCTGATGAGATCGGTTCGCCCCGGGAGGGTGAGAAAATGAGGGGGGAAACAGAGGAGCCCCACGGAAGACAAATGCCTTCATCAAACATACACCCACTGACGTTAATGAATTCCATCCCTCAACGTCGTTCGATCTATCACTTATTTCCAGACCCACCTATTACGTAGATTCCATTAATTCCCGGCTGGCCAGACCTCATTAATCTCTAAGTATCCCCCCTATTTTAAAACCCCATTAACCATCGACGTAACGTGGCTTGGTTTCTCAGCGGCTCCCTATACATTCACCCGACAATTCATTTGCTTGCTTCCCTTTCACTTCTTCCACCCCATTCTTCACTTACCCCCATGGTTGCATGAGGGAATGGGTGTTCGTTCCATCATTCTTCGTCTCACAACCCCATTCTGTCCTCCATTGACAAGCCACCGGACCCCAGCATGGACGTCAGAAAGATAAAAACCGGTATGGGTCTACCAATGGTCTCCTACGAACTGTCGGGAGAAGAAGAAGAAGAAGAAGAAGAAGAAGAAGAGACGCCTGGTCCTGCTTTTGTGATCCCGTAGAAAAGATAGCAAACCGTGATACTGTTCGCCCGTCGACTCGATTCCACGCTTCAGGGATATGTGCCCTTTGGGTAAAAGAGGCGAAGGAGCAAGGAGGGGGAGTGAGTGAGGGAGGGAGAGGGAGGCCGGTATAAAGTACGGGGTTGAAAATGAGCAGGAGGGCCATGAGAATGAGTGAGCGAGAAGAATGATGTACGAGAAAGACGTCAGGAGGTAGGAAAAGGTGAAAAGGATATTTCAGGAATGCCAAGAAGCGATGGGTGAAGTCAAATGAAAAACGGGAGAGATACGATTAAACTTTGCGGACTTTTCAGTTCGCTCGCATCGGCCATACGTCAGATTTCCCAAAAAGGAAATGGATAATAAACAACGGGAAACTGTCAGAAACGACAATTGAAAAGTTAAAGGTAAATTGTGCTTTACACTGAAATTCGAGAAGACAAACACAACAAATGTCAGGGCATTATGAATTAGTTCTGCGCACGCACAGGCACTACGTTACGTAACTGAAAATGCCCATTAAGAGAACGACCCTGTATTTTGGTTTCAAATTTGACTGACACCGTGTCATTACACGAGGAGACTTTCCCTTAGTGTCGCATGGGAAGAAAATATATCTAATTGGACAGGTCACAGGAAGCTGGCAAATAAACAAGAGAAGGAAGGAAAAGGCCAATTATTAGACAAGGCAAAAATTTTTTCGCAGACCACCCTGGTCGGCTTGGACGAATGACGTGCCCTCTCGAGAGTAAAAATATAATATGATAAGAATGACAGGAATAAAAAATGGAAAATATGTCTTAGTATAGACAATCAAACCTACTAATACGTTTCAAAACCGATAAAAGGCAATTAACCTCTTTAACTGATTAATACTAAATTACCACGAACTTTTAATCAGTTAAAAAACGAGAAAAGGCAACTGATCTCTTAAACTGATTAATACCAAATAACCATGAACTCTTAATCAGTTCAAGATTGTTTTCTTTACCATGACATCCCGTATTTATATAAAATGAGCGCACGGGACCAGAATTTTTGCTTCGGCTTTCAATCTGGTTGTGAGCTTCGTATATATGCTTTCCTGTAGACAAGTAGCAAAGCGTGGCTCGAAAGAAAGCATGCAAGAGTAAACAAAACGAAATCTGACACCCGTGAAGTTGACGTTTTACCAACTAGAAGGGAAAAATTGTATGTCCTATGTGCTGCTGTTGTCATACTGAAAGGACAGACAATTACCATACGTCACAAAAATGGTAGCAAGGAATGCATCCGAATTCCACGGTCTCAGCACTATATCTATATCGTATAGATGGTACAGGAACCGTGTTCTTTAGTAATAGAACTGAGAGAAAAGTTGTGATATTTTGAAGTGGTACATCACTGGCACTCGTATTATTTGAAAGCAGACAATTACCACATGTCACACAAATGGAAGCAAGGAATGCATCCAAATTCTGTGGTCTCAGCACTATATCTAGATGGTACAGGAACCGTGTTCTTCAGTAATGGACTGAGAGAAAAGTTGTGATATTTAGTAGTGGTACATCACTGGCACTCGTGTCATTTCATTAAACTTCCTCTGGACTAAATATCAGAATGAAAAGTTTATGTATTAAATTGAACGTTATGGTAACATCACCTGTCCAATCATCATGCTTATAAAGAAAGTTGGGGATCTGGGTATTCCTGAAGTCAATCTATTATAAAGAAGTAATGACTTGAACTGGTGGCATTGTTATCAAGAATTCATTTGATTGAAGTCCATATGTATTAATGTTGAAAATATGTAAAACAACAGAAATGTATTAGGTAACTGTCCTCAAGTTTACGAGATATACAGTATCTGA
>NC_087217.1:59786639-59789139 GCF_015104395.2 Macrobrachium nipponense | reverse complement strand
AAATCAAGTCGAAAGGAAAAAGAAACAAGCGCCGAAGTTTCTTCGGCGCAATCGAGTTTTCTGTACAGCTTATAATCAAGGCCACCGAGAATGGATCTATCTTTCGGTGGTCTGGGCATAATGCTGTATAAACCAGGCGCATGATTCTTGTTAACTTTAACCTTAAATAACATAAAAGCTACTGATGTTAGAGGGCTGCAATTTGGTAAGTTTGATGATTGGAGGGTGGATGATCAACATACCAATTTGCAGCCCTCTAGCCTCAGTAGTTTTTATGATCTGAGGGCGGACAGAAAAAGTGAGGATAGAAAAAAATGCGGACGGACAAAAAATGCCATTTCAACAGTTTTCTTTTACAGATAACTGAAAAGTACAATGAAGCTTTTTTTTTTTTTTTTACTGTTTTTATTAGATACCTAAATATCAAAAGAAAACTGTAACATTTACATGATATGAAGATAAAGAGTTTACATGTTTAAAGGCACTACTAACATTTAGGAAGCTATCGATATTAAATTATTAAATCACATATAATTAATATTAAATTTTTAAAAATCTATTAATTAAAATGTACGGTTCACCTCAACTGGATTTTGTTGAACGAATAATGAAATGCACAATTCGAACAATTTTAAAACATTTATGTTGAAGGAACAGTAATGACGGTCGTACAAGATTAAGTGAAAGCTTGACGAGAAAATAATTAGATTAACTTTGCTTTCATGACCCTTCAGAACTATCTCTCTCTCTCTCTCTCTCTCTCTCTCTCGTCTCTCTCTCTCTGTCTGTGTGTGTGTGGGTGTGGGTGTGTACGTGCATGTGTAATCTCGCAAAATAAAAATAAAATGAGTTTTTGTTAGTAATGTAATATATATGTGTGTGTATAATATATATATATATATATATATATATATATATATATATATATATATATATGTATATGTATATGTATGTATGTATATGAATTCATGTATATGCATAGGAATATATATGTATATATATATATATATATATATATATATATATATATATATGTAGTGTATGTATGTATGTATACATACTTATATACATATATATGTATGTATACATATATATATATACAACCTATTCCAACGAGAATGAAGCCATATTTTACTTTTGAATTTCATGAAATTTTCAGTGAATGACAAAATGTATATGCAACAGAAGGAGACAAGACAGACAGACAGACAGAGAAAAAAAGGCAGAGAGAGAGAGAGCACGAAGAATGCGCAAACAAGGAAGATGCAAAAGAAGCAGAATAAGAAATCAGGAGGAAACCATCCAAACGAGTCTCTCGTCATTTATAAACAAAAAGTCGTCCCCTTCTCTCTCTCTCTCTCTCTCTCTCTCTCTTCTCTCTCTCTCTCTCTCTAGAGGCATGAGAGAGAGAGAGAGAGAGAGAGAGAGAGAGAGAGAGAGAGAGAGAGAGGGATCCCTTGACCGCAACGCTGCGCTAATTACGGATATCAGGGGCTGATTAAAATGCTTTATATTCCCCTTTTTTTTTAACGTGGCAGAAAAAAAAAGGGGAGGAACGAGGAGATTAGCCGAGATGAAAATGTTTCTCCTGAATGGTGAGCAATTTTTTTTGTATCTCTTATATAGGGAGCAGGTGGACCTATTTGATATTCACATTGTGTATACGGAGAAACAAACGGTTGCGCGTGTGCATTTGTGTGTGTATCTATCTGTTTATACACAAGACATTTACAAAGATGCACGCATACTTGTGAATAAAAAAAATTATATATATATATATATATATATATAATATATATAATATATATATATATATATATATATATATATATAGAGAGAGAGAGAGAGAGAGAGAGAGAGAGAGAGAGAGAGAGAGAGAGAGAGAGTCACATAATACTAAATATGAAAATAAAAAGTATATTTTTATTATACAAAACCCTTCTTTATGATATGTAGATTTTAACCTTTCTGTCGTGGCCATTTGCTTTTTTATAAAAAAGATTATACGTCGATGTTGATTTACACACACGTGTACGTAGGTATGAAACATACCTCTGTGCAAGCATATGATTATTAATTTTACAAAACCAGTTCATTTTTGCGGGTCGTTTTTTTTTTATTTTTTTATTCGCGAAAGCAACTTTTACGCTACCCAACACGTCTGAGTAAAACGACACAAAAATGAAAAATGAATAAAAATGAGAGAGCGTATAAAATAAGTTTATAGGTTTATGTTTTTCCCGAAACTCACTGGCCCATGAAAATTATTCAAAAAACCAGAAGAAGAAGAAGAAGGAGTGGAAGTGGAGGCGGAGGCGGAGGAGGAGGAGGAGGAGGAGGAGGAGGAGGAAGACGATGCTCCCGCTGACCGGAGAGAACGAGCCCACAAAAACAAGACACCGCCCGATCCATTAAAACGCTGAGGGAGCCATTCTCGAGCTCAATTTTGTGGCAGAATACCTGAAATGGAACGGCTTTTTGCTCCTCGCAGTCAGCAGGC
>NC_087217.1:59774139-59781639 GCF_015104395.2 Macrobrachium nipponense | reverse complement strand
AAGGATCTTGGGATCGTGCCTAGTGCTCCTATGATTATGGGTACGATTTCCACTGCATATCCCCATATCCTTCTTATTTCTATTTTCAGATCTTGATACTTATTCATCCCCTCTCTTTTCTCTTCAACTCTGGTGTCCATGGTATTGCGACATCAATGAGTGATACTTTCTTCTTGACTTTGTCAATCAACGTCACGTCTGGTCTGTTTGCACGTATCACCTTATCCGTCCTGATACCATAGTCCCAGAGGATCTTTGCCTGATCGTTTTCTATCACTCCTCAGGTTGGTTGCTCGTACCACTTATTACTGCAAGTAGCTGATGTTTCTTGCACAGGCTCCAGTGGAGGGCTTTTCCACTGAATCATGCCTCTTTTTGTACTGGTTCTGTGCAAGTGCCGGGCATTCGCTTGCTATGTGGTTTATGGTTTCATTTTTCGTATTGCAATTCCTACTATGGGAGAGATGTTATTTCCATCTATCGTTCTTTGAACATATCTGGTTCTTAGGGCCTGATCTTGTGCCGCTGTATCATTCCTTCAGTTTCCTTCTTTAGCTCTCCCCTTGTGTAGCCATTGCCAATTGTCATCGCTGGCTAGTTCTTTAGTCTGTCTCATGTATTGTCCGTGCATTGGTTTGTTGTGCCAGTCCTCTGTTCTGTCTGTCATTCTCCTGTCCTCTGTATATTCTGGGTCTTCGTCTACTTTTATTAGTCCCCTTCTTCCCATGCACTCTTTAGCCACTCGTCTTCACTGGTTTTCAGATATTGCCCCAGTGCTCTGTTCTCGGTGTTGACGCAGTCCTCTATACTTAGTAGTCCTCTCCCTCCTTTCTTTCGTGTTATGTACAGTCTGTCCGTATTTGCTCTTGGGTGTAGTGCTTTGTGTATTGTCATATTTTTTGTTTTTTTTCCTGGTTTCTGATCTATGCTGCGGAGTTCTGCCTTCGTCCATTCCACTATTTCTGCGCTGTATCTGATTACTGGGCACTGCCCATAAGTTTATGGCTTTTATCATTATTTCCGGCGTTGAGTTTTGACTTGAGTATTGCCTTGAGTCTCTGCATATATTCTTTCCTGATCGTGTCCTTCATCTCTTGGATTTTTTATATCCCCTCCTTCCATTATTCCCAGGTATTTGTATCCTGTCTCATCTATGTGTTTGATGTTGCTCCCATCTGGTAGCTTTATCCCTTCAGTTCTCGTTATTATTATTATTATTATTATTATTATTATTATTATTATTATTATTATTATTATTATTATTATTATTATTATTATTATTATTATCATTTGAAAAAAATATTCATAATTTGTGCGAGTCTTAGAATGAAAAATCAATCTACTGTTATATAACCCTACAATATATTTATAAAGATAAATAACTATGGCTTTGTTTCTCCATTATTATTATTATTATTATTATTATTATTATTATTATTATTATTATTATTATTATTATTATTATTATTATTATTATTATAATTAAGAAGGCGTTAACCATAATCTGAAAGAAGGCTAAAAACTCCTGTCATTTGCATGGCGAGACTTTTCAGAATACAGGACCCATGTATAAACAAATAACAGCAAATAAAGAACAGCCCGGAATAAAAACAAGATAACTAAGGACGTATTCCCAGTGGCCCAAAGTTTTGTTTACATAATGTCATAGGTGACATGCGATAAAAATTTCTACAACGGATTTCTGCTTTTTACGGTTACGTCAAATTTTACATATTAATTGGCAGCTACTGAAACAAAAATGGGGTTATTCGTGTGCTGAGTCTATCTATCGTCCCTTTTGCTTGGTTATTTGTTATCCTAAGACTTTGAAGAATGATTTGGAATCAAGACTATGCTCAGCGATTACCTATTTTTCTTGTAACTTCAAGGTCGCTAATTTTGCCAACATGAAAAATTTATTTTCAGATAAAAACAACAGCAATAATAATAAGGAATTCTACGTGTAATTTTAAGCTTTGTATCAAGGCGTTACAAATCAAGAGGTCAGTTTGGATAGCACCAGAAAAAGAAGTAGCCAAAATGCTGATTGTTGCAAATGACTTAATCCTAAACTATATTACGATTTTGGACACTGGATGGGTCAGCCACTTATAGAAGTTTGAAGTTACTAAAAGCTAAATCCTACCGACTTATTTAGCAAAATTTAAATGCATTAAGTTATGAAGTCCTGAATTCACATAGAATGAAAATGGATATTAAATCTAGATGAGATTTCTCTTCTCCTATACGGAACCTCAGAGATAACGACACGATAGCATCAGCGAATTTTCCGGCGAGGTTGGCAGGCCTGTCATTCCGAGCTCGACCCCAATTTCATAAAAACTTCTTCAGGGCCAAAACGAGATGAATAGCGCTGGCCATTTTCCACGAAGTGTATGCCACCTCAGAAAAGAAGAAATGAAGATAAGTTGTCGTAACTTTGTCTCTATATGGTGATATACTGACGCCCAGATTGGAATTGAAAGATAACCCACCCGTGGCCAAGGTGTCCTTTGAATGACTGTAGAGATTAGGGTCTTCCTCCTTCCCTTTCTTCAGTGATGGTTTCTCCTCGCTATCTTCTCTCTCTCTCTCTCTCTCTCTCCCTTGTCCTTGTTATTGTTTATTTATTGATTTACAATTTGCTTTTGAGGCGGTCATGATGCGTCCAACGCCAACCGACCCCCAACCCCCACCCCCCGTCTCTCTCTGTCTCTCTCTCGCTCTCTCTCTCTCTCTCTCTCTTGTCCTTGTTATTGCTTTTCTACTGATTAACATATTTGCTTATTTCACTTCAGTCTTTGATAGTGGTCATGATGCGTCCAGTCTCTCTCTCTCTCTCTCTCTCTGCTTTTATTAACCTCTGTTTATTGACTGATATATTTTCTTATTTTGTTTTAATATTTGATAGTGGTTATAATGTGTCCTCTCTCTCTCTCTCTCTCTCTCTCTCTCTCATCTTTATTGTTTATTTATTGATTAATGCAATCTGCTTATTTTGCTTTAGTCTTTTATAATGGTTATATGTTCATTAGTTTTCTGATAATCATATATATTAATATACATAATTATGATGTTCCAATTTTGTCACCATAAAATGATATATCATTATCATAGCCACTTTATCACCATAAAAACAGACTCGTTTGTCACAAAGTGCAGGAATGGGTTACTGTAGAAGTCCCTTTTGTGATAAACATATTATTAGATCTAATTCAATCTAAGGACGAAGTTGGTTATCAAAGGTGCCGGGTCGCATATTTCCGAACTGTAACCGCCCTACGGGCTGCTCTATGAGCAAGAGCCCGTGCTGGCATAAGGCCAGCTTAATCTCCAACAACAACTGTAACCGGGTTTCGAACCTCCCCTGAAAAAGCGGGACGCCATATCTTAAAAACTAGCTATAGAATCTTCTTGAAAATAATCTCATTATGTTTCCCACACCCAAATTACCGAGAGCTTGCTTTACAAATGGATAGACAGATAGATAGATAAGTTTAATGACCACAGCACACAGGATAAATTGATCATATAAACATATACAATACAGGAAACAAATAATGTCCTAACACTAAGAAAAACTGACATATATAAATGACTGTAGTCCAACTCCAGTCCCATATTACATTTAAGCACAACACAACATTAGTTTCAACCATACAAACTCAATATTTCATAAGATATTTTACGCATTACACCACCGTCAAATCTGGAAAACAAAATCATTTATAGATTGTATTCCGTAAAGGTTCCTTAGCTGTTGAGTTTTTGGACATTGTTCTATAACATGCCTCTCAGTCTGAACTAGGCCGCATTCGCACATAACCTAACGTTTCCCAACCCAGCCAAACCTAACCTAACCAAAAAACCGGGGCAAGTGCAAAACTAGTATACATCTCAAGAATTTGCTGCCTGGTCATGCAATTCCAGGGTTCGATTCCCGGGCGAGTTGAAACCGAAACTCTGTGGGCATGTCTCGCAAAATCCCAGGGTGCCTTGTTCATTTAAGCATTGAATGATGTACATGGTAGTAAGATGAAAGACGTGGGTCATGAGAAGGGTGGAAAAGGTCTTCAGGCTAGAAACCATATCCCAAAAATTTGTCGAAGATCAATAAGCTTACATCTTCTGAAGCCACAGATACATACATACACACACACACACACACACACACACACACACTTCTGCCTGGCATTTTCCTGTGTTATTCGCTTATATAGTGAAGTCACGCGCATCTACTGTGATTCTTAAACATATATATATATATATATATATATATATATATATATATATATAGTATATATATATATATATATATATATATATATTATATATGTGTGTGTGTGTGTGTGTGTGTGTGTGTGTGTGTGTTTGTGTGTTTGTATGCACGTTTGTATACTTTTCCTCAATTAAATCAGGACAACGACAAGAGAATAATGAAGTATATTTATGTAAATGTGTCGATAACTTGAGGCATAAAACATCACAATTTCCTAACTGCATTTTGCAAAATGCATAATTTATCGAAGGATATGAAGATAAGGCAAAACACCACCAAGAAATAGAAATTCTTTGAATATCTCGTGCGAACAAGAAAGGAGGGAACAGAGCCATGTCCAAACTTAATCTTGACCAAATTCTTTTCTAAAACGATGTAACTCACCTAAAGGACAACTAAGGAGAAACATGATCAATAAGCAGGCGAATCCTTTATAACTGGCAAAGAAATAAGAGAGAGAGAGAGAGAGAGAGAGAGAGAGAGAGAGATATCTAAAGTATTATGGCCATGAAACTGTGCAAACAAGTGAGCATCGAGATCTTTCCTCGTAATTGGCAATACGCTGTAAAAGGAAGTTAGGTCATCCCTCCACTGCCACTCTCTCTCTCTCTCTCTCTCTCTCTCTCTCTCTCTCTCTCTCTCTCTCTACTATTACTATTTTACTACTACGATATGGCGGATGCAGATCAATAAGATGTTATAGCTTACTACAGCAAACCTTATTGTATCTCTCTCTCTCTCTCTCTCACTATAATATTTCTATACTATTACTATTTTACTACTACGATATGGCGGATGCAGATTAATACAATGTTATATCTTACTACAACATTCTCTCTCTCTCTCTCTCTCTCTCTCTCTCTCTATCTCTGTACTATTTCTATAATATTACTATTTTACTACAACCGTATGGCGGATGCAAATCAATACAATATATCTTACTACAGCAAACCCTCGCCCCCCACCCTTCTCTCTCTCTCTCTCTCTCTCTCTCTCTCTCCTCTCTCTCTCTCTCTAGCCAAAGATACCTCTAGAAAAACAGTGAGGAAAAAAATTAAAAGTTAAAAATCAGCGGACAAACGAAGGAATCGCTGACCGCTCACAAAAGGGGCGATTACCTGATCCCCCACGGAGGGTCTCACCGCCCTCGAGTTAATCCTATTATTCTGGCATCCGTATCCTCGTACGCTGAGATGAAGAGAGAGAGAGAGAGAGAGAGAGAGAGAGAGAGAGAGAGAGAAGAGCCTACAGTCTGGGAGATGTTGAAAGTGTTGATGATACTTGCGTACCAGAGGATAAAGGAAAAATTGAAGGATTTAACGAGAGAGAGAGAGAGAGAGAGAGAGAGAGAGAGAGAGAGAGAGAGAGAGAGAGAGAATTAGTTTGGGAAATATTGAAAATGTTGATAGTTGCCTACCAAAGGGTAAAGGGAAAATGAATGGTTGAGTGAGAGAAAAATCGTGAGACGAAGAGAGAGAGAGAGAGAGAGAGAGAGAGAGAGAGAGAGAGAGAGAGAGAGAGAGAGAGACTAGTCTGGAAAATGTTGAAAGTGTTAATATTTACGTACCAAAGGACATAAGGAAAATTGATAACGAGAGGAAAACCGTGAGACGAAGAGAGAGAGAGAGAGAGAGAGAGAGAGAGAGAGAGAGAGAGAGAGAGAGAGAGAGAGAGAGAGAGAGAGTTGTTGAAAGTGTTGATAGTTACGTACCGAAGGACGAAAGGAAAGTGATTGATATACCGAACGAAATAACATGAAAATTGTAATACGGCGACAATTTGTTGGAGAGAAAAGTGTTCGGACAGACAGACAGACAGATAGTCACATTGTCAGATAGACATTCAGACAGCGAGATGATGAAAATAAAGGTAGTTGCGTACTTAAGGGCAAAGGAATAATGAATGACGTAACGAGAGAAATAGCGTGAAAATTGCAATGCGAGACAGTTTGATGACTTAAAAATAGTACACTAAAGAAAGAGATAGCTAGAGAAAAGGAATACTTAGTACTGAAAAAACAACAGAGAGAATTATTATTATCATTATTATTATTATTATTTCCTTTTTTTTTTTGTCTATCACAGGCATCCTATTATTATTATTATTATTTATTATTATTATTATTATTATTATTATTATTATTATTATTATTATTATTATTATTATTATACTTAGGAAGCAGACCCTCTCTCAAGCATACTTTATTCAAAGTAATCCACCCTTAGCTTCCCAGCCCGAGGATGTCTGGCAGGTCCAGACGAAAGCTTGCTTGCTTCAAGAAAGAGAGAGAGAGAGAGAGAGAGAGAGAGAGAGAGAGAGAGAGAGAGAATCGTTAATGACTTTGATGACTATGGTATCATAGTTTATCTGTAAAATTCAAATATATACACCAACTTTGACCGTATTTGATCATGACAGACGCTCTACTAGCCTGTCTAAGTAGCACGGAAAAAGCCGCTATTCGCAAAATAGAGAAGAATCTATATAAGTGTAACGCTGCTGAAGTAGCCATTACTTTTAATAAAGTTATTATTATTATTATTATTATTATTATTATTATTATTATTATTATTATTATTATTATTCAGATGATGAACCATATCCATATGGAACAAGCCCACAGGGGCTACTGACTTGAAATTCAAACTTCCAAAGAACACGGTCTTCTTCAGAAAGAAGTAACAGAAGGAAATGGAAGGTACAGAAAGCAGAGATCACTAACTTAAAGAAATGGAGATATAAATTAACAAATTAATATATAAATGGTATAAAACGTCAGTAAATTGGACAAGATTAAGGAAAATTAAAGTGAGCAGAAAGGGTGAATAATTATGGAGACAAACGAAGAGAGAGAGAGAGAGAGAGAAGAGAGAGGGGGGGGGGGGGTGGGCAACAGAGTTCGATCACAATTCGACAACTCCCACACAGGGGTTAATTTAATGCGAGTCTCTGCCCTCGGGGGTAAAGGCACACATGTTAATTAACTGCGTTACACTGCATTACACGTAATTGTAACCTCGAAGCAGGATGGTAACATGTGCTCGGACTACGTAGGTTCCGTGAATTATGACCCGGGGCAACATCTCCCAACAGCAACAGCAACAGCAACAGTCGCTCCTCTAATTGGAATTTCTGTCCGACTGGCCAATGATACCTCAGGTTCTTCGTTGCCTGCCTGGTGGATGGCCAATTTTGTATGGTGTAGGGTGGTGTTGCCTTAA
>NC_087217.1:59766639-59769139 GCF_015104395.2 Macrobrachium nipponense | reverse complement strand
AACACACGCGTGACCAAGCTAAAACGACACACGCACTAATCGTTACGTAGGTCATCTTGGACGTAGAATGAAAAGAATTATGATGGTCTAGGGTAAGCGATGTTTATCTTGTTGCTATCCAGAATGAGACCACAATTGATTAATTGCTATATGGAACGTGCTCGGTCTTGACGAACTGTGCGTTCCTAGAAATGAGAGAGAGAGAGAGAGAGAGAGAGAGAGAGAGAGAGAGAGGTTATGGTAATGAAGATGAAAGAATGGGTTCCTAGAAGAAAGAATTTTCGTAGATGTTGTTGAGAGAGAGAGAGAGAGAGAGAGAGAGAGAGAGAGAGAGAGAGAGGTTTGGATGAAAGACAGACAGAAAGAGACGAACGGACAAAAATGGATATGCCCACAAGAAACCGGAGAGACAAATAAGCCAAAACTTATAGTGAAAACAATTAAAAAGAAATGCAAATAAACCAAGAACGATCTGTGTGTGTGTGAGAAGAGAGAGATTATGATGATGAAGATGAAAGAATGGGTTCCTATAAGGACGAATTTTCGTATATGTATTGAGGAGAGAGAGAGAGAGAGAGAGAGAGAGAGAGAGAGAGAGAGAGAGAGAGGAATTCGCCCTACATAAGGCTATGGCTATAGGCAGAGGCCATTCTTCTCCCTGTTAACCAGTCATTAGAAGAGTCCGGGTGACGTATGGACGCACACTTCGACCGTCTTCATTAGCGCAAATCAGATACCCGAAGGAATAATGGAGTGTGGCGCCCCACGGCACTCCTGAAGGTGGGGAATCTGGCTCCCCATAAACCATGGCGTCCAGGGAGACAATAACGCAATAGTCAGGGGCGCCCGAGGGGGTGTACTTCAAGGGTTGTTATTTATTAGCATTTGCCCCATAAGACTCTCTCCCTCGCTTCTCACCACTCGGCCCATTCCAAAACACACCTCGGCCAGATCGCAATATCTCGGGCTCCATTCTCCCGGTTATAGCCAGCCCGTCCCTTAATCATGGGTTATATGTTCCCCCATTGACTTCATTGGTAATAATGGGGCAGTTAAACCGAGCCCCATTGTTATGGAAAAGGCGTAATGGGCCGAGGTAACACTGATATAAACGTTCCGTGGTGACTTGATGGCGATGGTGTCGTACAGTTGTAGATCCTCGGCAAGTTTTCTCCATCCTCGCCTCCTTGGTTACGATTGTCAGGGTTTATCGACTGGGCCCTTTTTAGGCACCTTTAACCACTTTCCAAGGCCTATTCCAAACTCTCTTTCACAGAGGCCTCTATACCCATACGGCACCGTGGTCAGAGAAGATAGATGCCTCTGAGGTATTTGACAAGTTAATTGGCTTGTTTATGATGCTGGAAAGCATGGGTGGCAATATTACCCGGCCGATAACATCAGTCATAACCTGTCGATATTCAAAACAAACTCCGGAGTCTTTTGTTTTTACCAGGGGATTAGCCAATGGGGCCTCTTTACACCTCAGGGTCAGGTGCGTCGTCCAAGCCTTCCAGGTACAGTACCTGTTTATGAAATGTGAGGACGTACAAACATCAAGGTCTTTGGTAAACACAGAACTGAACAAACTTGGAGGGGTACAGAAAAACTCATTTCAAAAAGACAATGTTACTACAGTTTGGAACTTTGTCAAAACAACTTCATCAAGTCCTTATAAATGACTGTTAATATTTGATAAAATATTGATTTTCTGATTGTAAAAAAAAATGTAAAATGCTATTTAGATATCAATCACAATCCCGACATTATAAGTTTTTTCCAGTTTTAACGTCATTAATGACAATGACTGAATCCTCAGTATTGGTAAGAAAATGTTACCCACTTAATGCAAATGAAAGAAATCTTAAATTACTTCAGCAGAAATAAAATTGCTTTAAAACCTCCTCCGACCAGTCATTTTCATCGATATTTACAAATAACACTGTCTACGACTTTTATGCCTCTAATGAACATGAGCTCATCAAGCAACCAACGCAAATCCTGTAAACGTTATTTTGTAAACTACTACAACGACAGGTTAAATTACCTCAGGAGTATGTAAATACAGATGAATAATCAATAAAAAATAAAGAGAAAATCTTAGAAATAAGCGTATATAAAGTGCATTGTTAGAGAGCGAGAGAGAGAGGCGGTGGGACATAAATCATATTTAATTACTAATCGTATGCACTTTGCCACCATATAGCTCTCTCTCTCTCTCTCTCTCTCTCTCTCTCTCTCTCTCTCTCTCTCTCTCTCTCTCTCTCTCTCCCTATATATATTATATATATATATATAATATATATATATATATATATATATATATATATATAGACCTATGTATGTATGTATATATAAAATATATGCATGTATGAATATTTGTGTGCGTGTATGCACAGATATGATGTATACACATATGTGTGTGCATCCATAAATGTAAAACAAACACAAAATTCAATAAGCGAAGCACGAAACTTTCACCAAGGAGAAAACTAATTCA
>NC_087217.1:59729139-59764139 GCF_015104395.2 Macrobrachium nipponense | reverse complement strand
ATACCCTTATGCCATAACATGCCCTCCTTTGCCCAGTCTCTCATGCCCTCGTCGAACAATGGCCCTCCTTCTGATTAGCCCGTCTCGAGTCATCATCATCCTCCTCCTCATCCTCTTCTTCCTTATTATTACATTTATCTCTCGACTGCTCAAAGGAGAGGGGTGGGGCTTTGGGGTAAGGGGGTAAGGGGGAGGAGGGAGAGAGAATGAAGAAGGAAAAGAATGAGATATGTAAAAAAAAAAAAACTAGCCCGCATCACACCCACATGTCTAATATTAAACAAATGGGGCAAAGAGGTATGCGTTTCGCAACTTGACTCTCTCTCTCTCTCTCTCTCTCTCTCTCTCTCTCTCTATCAGTCTCGTGCCATTCATGCTTGCTGTATAGGATGCGCATGAATGATTTTCTTTTGCTACAGACAATAACAACTGTTCGGTTGAATGTGGTGGTATTTTATAAAGTTCATGAAACGAAAAGATAGATAGGAAAGGAGAAGAACATAAGCATGGAGACGAATTGGGTGAATTTTGTATAAGTGACTGAAAAGAGAATTTCGTAGAATAGTAGGGGAAAAATGTTGTCACAAGCGAGGAATGAACAGTAATAATCTGGATAAAAAGAGGTTTCGAATCAAGAAAACTATATTGTGAAATGGTCTCGCACTGACAGGAAAATGTAGTTTAAAGTACGAATACAAACCTGGCTAAACGTTAAATAAATATATATATATATATGTGTGTGTGTATATGATATATATATATATTATATATATAATATATATATATATAATATATATATATATATATATATAGCTATATATATATATAGTATATATATATATATATATATATATATATATATATATATATATATATATATATATATATACATTTGCGTGTGTCAATGCAGATACCTATACTGAGATCGTTAGAAGAACCCAGATTTCGAACTCAAGAAAGAAACTTCAGGGAGAAAAGAAATGGAGCAAGGCGTTGCCTGAAACACAATATGAAAGAGGGTCCCTGTGGCTGCTGTGTTGTCGACGACGACTTCTTGAAGTGAATGCCTCCTCCTCCCTCCTCCCCCATCTTCCCCTCTCCCTCTACCTCCTCCTCCTCCTCCTCTTCCCGGGTGTACCCACATCAACATCATCATCATCATCATGTGATGCTGGTAAAACGCATCCGTGTCTCCAATTCCCCAAAATTAAGGATAACAAAACGCCCAACTCTCGAGGGACAGGGAGCCTTACGAGCCTTTGGAATACAGGTCATTTTCCCTCCCTTCAGAGCCAAATAGATGAGAATTTAGATATATTAGACAAGAACGCGAGTCTTGCCGAAGACTTCCAGCTCTCAGCTCCACCTACTACTTTTTGGCTGGCGTCTAGACGTAACAACTGCCCGCGAAAGGCATAAACATTTCATCATTTTCTTTATTTTTAGCCCCTTTTATTTTTGCATGATTTGAATGACGCTGGTGTGATGTTTTACAGCATTAAGTCACGGTTGATGATGCTTAGTCACGCATGCGTTGATGTCTGTGCGTGGATTTGTCCGTCGTAAAAAAAATATCGTTGGAATCTTGAATTGCTGCACAGTTTACGATAAATCTATTTATGCTGCAGAAAAGCTTACGTATATCTTAGCAGAGTCCGCGTATTGTTGGATAGGTGGGTGGGCACGAATATTCATTCGTCAAAATGGCCCAGAATAGAGACATCTTTGTTTGCTCTTTCTAAATCCGGGACCCAACGCCACGCCTTGCGCCCGGCGTCCGTCATATTTATCATTCGGTCCCATGCTATTCTGCGCTATACTTTATTATTACGATGCATAAATTCAAATGCCTTTTATAACGCTGCAACGGCGCCTGCATATGATTTCACGCTCCTCCGTCAAATTCCGTGTAATTTTGCATAATATTTCACAATTCCCACATAATTCCATTCGGTTTCTCTCGCGTGTTTACAAACACCAGAGACATTCAATTTAGCATCTTTAAATTTCTTATCTCCAGGGAGATTTTCGAAAATATCTCATTCTTATATAGTTTCGTACGATAGGTGATATGTTTCACACTATAACCAGTATTTTTTCTTGTTTTGCATAAATTTCAAGATATAATTCAGCGATTTTGCATGTGCATTACACATATATCTTAGGTCTTCTCTATCTGCGCCATCTTTGTTTATCATCTTGAACTTTGACCAAAATACGGGACTATTTTCCGTAGTAAAAATTTGTGCAGGAAAATTCATATAATCTATTTTTCTGTTCAGCAATAAAGTGTATTTTTGTTCAGAATTTATACTCATGATTTTTGTTGCAATGTTGTTTGTAAGGATGTGAAGGACCCCAAGGATTTGCATAATTTGCTCATGTCCGACAGTACGTTGAACATCCTTAAACACAGGCAATAACATCAGAATTAACAACAACAAGAACTACACAACAACGAACGACAGCTAGACCTTGAGAACTTTGTGAATGACAGCACAAATTGAGTGAAACCAGACGCAATGTCACACGCGTTTTTTTTTTTTTTTTCTTTTACCTTTGTTTAGATATTGCCGCCATATTTTAGAGGATGTAGCCAAAATTTAGAGCAAAATGTTAAAGCCTTTTCCATCAGATACCAAAAGACTTACTTGGCCGAGCTGCATCTCTGCAACAGGGAAAGAAAGAGAGAGAGGCGAGGAACTATGAAAAGTGGCATTTATAAATTGACCAAATGAACATTATTTGAAGAAATTTTCACGCCAACCTCTCCACGCATCCTCCCCTCGACCCCCCGAGATAACCCGTAACCTCACCATCTCTAAACGCAACTTCTGTTAACAGAACAAGTCTGCCTTCAGTCACTTTCGAAGCTTGAATTCCAAGTCAGTGGCCCTGTGGACTTGTTCCGTATGAATAGGTGTCATTCTGAATGAAAATAAATGGCCCGGAAACACAAATATGTTATTTGTGTGCACATGTGTATCGATGATGCAGCAGAAGTTTATTTTGTAGTGTCACTGGAGATAACTGTAATCATAACTGTTAACTGATATATGATATTGTTAGTTTTTAAATCCATCAATAACGTTGATCGTTGTTGTTATTATTATTATTATTATTATTATTATTATTATTATTATTATATTATTATTATTATTATTATTATTGGTGGGCACAATTTTCAGTGTCGAAAATGATAACAATGATTGCAGGTCCACAATAATATCGCATGTGAAGTATATAAAGTCTTTAATAATAAGAGCTTTCGAACCCTGCACCACTTGGCTGAGGATGAACCTGGTGCAGGGTTCGAAAGCTCTTATTATTAAAGACTTTATATACTTCACATGCAATATTATTGTGGACCTGCAATCATTATTATTATTATTATTACAGACCACATAACTGACCGATAGGCGTCCACATTAAAGAATATAAATATATATGAAAAACAGAGTAAAGTGACATGAAATTTAAGAACTTAAAATTATAATAATTATATATTGAGTAGATCTTGACAGCACCAACAGTCTGCTCCGATCCACTGCCGTGATCATACTCGGATGATACCGAGAGAAACGTTGGCCACTATATTAACTTATATTTTGACCTATTTGTTCATTTACTGTAACAAATAAATAAATTTGTAACAATTATCCCTGAAATTGACTGCTCCTGATAAGTAATATCGGCGCAATACTCGCCAGTTGTAATAGCAGAGAGAAAGCTATTATTAGAAAAATAGAGAAGACTATTTACAAGTTGAATGCAGCTGATGCAGCCATATCTTTCAATAATTATTATTATTATTATTATTATTATTATTATTATTATTATTATTATTATTATTCATCTGACCGCCACGCATCCATAGAACAGAAAATGCATATATGATATAAATACAATAGAAGGGTAAAGTCACACGAAATCTAGAAAAATAACAAAAGAAGTAACAAAACGCAGCCAGAATAAATAGTTGAATGAACAGGTGCTAAAACAGGTTAGGAAATGAAAGGGCCGTGTGACGGAGTATACAGCTCAAATTAGGCAGCTCAAACTTACGAGTTTTTGGAGCAGATCTACGATGATAAAAACTCTCTTTTAGACCCTAGACTCATTTAAAGCCACGCCCTCAGTGGCAGAACATTTTAAATTTAGAATACATGCGTGTATATATGTATATATATGGTATGTATTAATATATATATATATATATATATATATATATATTATATATATATGATATATATGTTGTATATATATATCTTAGGGCATGTGCCTTGTATGATAAGGCGCCCTATGAGGTAATGTTAGACTAGCGATAATCTTACGCTAAGTCGGTTGGTATTGCACTTCCATCTTCAATGGAGTGTCTGGGGGTTTGTAGATCACTTACGAAGTCGGTATTATCTTGTTGGTTATTACGACGATGTGTTAAACTCATGGTGAGGAGGTTCTTGTAGAAAACACGAAATATAAAAATAGATATATTCTTCTGAAGTTTTACATGCTGAAGATCAGATATGATTGTACAAGTCTTCTAATAACGATAGCTTGATCGCTTCTGCCAATGATGATGGCTAATCCTATTCCTCTACATGATAAAGCTTAGGTAAAGAGGTACAGGTCTTCTAATGACGATAGCTAACTCTGTTCTGCCTGTCTACCATCTCTGTTACAAGTTATGAAGGAACAGACAGTAGTTCGAACATATGAACATACATACAAATGACCTAGTTTCATACGAACACACAATCAAAATGAGACACGCTACAGATCACGTAGGCCGTTTGAATCATAGGTCGGGGTAGTTGTCTCAAGCAGGGAGCTTGGACTAATATTTATAAACAATTGAATGACTACAGGTGACGGCATGTTATCTTAGCCTACATACTTATTGTATACGTCATCTTTAGCGTCTCTAGTCTGATCACATTCCTGCAAGCAATCTTTTATATATATATGGACTAACATTCCATATTTTTATTATGTAAACACTTACATCAGCTCGGTCAGCTACCAAAACCAACCACTGAATATTACTCAAACTTGACTTGCATTTGACTTATAGGAGTGTGATACAGACACTATGTGATATAATATATATATATATATATATATATATATATATATAGTAAATAAAAATTCATGGTGTACATGAATTGATTCCAGTAATAAAATAAAATAAAACAATGATATTGGTAAATAATAGTGATCCCGTGATATATAATGATACAGTTTTTTCACTTCATCTCTTTAAGATACTTATGCTACAGAAAATACTAATGTACTCTGATAATTGCATAGAATGAAGATTAACATGATAAAAATCATATTTTAACTGATAAAAAATTTCATATATGAATTGATAAAAATTATTAATGTTTATGCTAACTGTTATATATCTGATTCATTAATCCATATACTAACTCATAAATAACTGCAGATATTGGTAAGATAAAAGGTAACAGATTGATTATAGGCTACCTGATTTGTTTATACATATGTATATGGATTCATATAATTATGATTAATATATGTGCACTTTAAATAGATTCCTATTGCGTACACGCAAAGATATATTTAGATTCTGTTATTTACGATCATTTATATAAGAGATTCCTATTGCGTACACGCAAAGATATATTTCGACTCTGTTATTTATGATCAATTATATAGATACATGATACTTTATACTATATAGGATACATAACCGAGGTTATACTACTTCACTTTTAACTAGCGTTCGAACAACTTTCGTCCATTACACAGTTCCAGACAACCACCTATAGCCCAATGAAACGGCCTATTTCACAGGGTTAAACAAGGGGAAAAAAAATTTGCCTGGGCGGGTCCAACGTTCTATTTTTGCGCTCATACTTATTCTCTGCATCCTAAGCTACACGATTACGTTCGCGATGAATAGATCATCCCAGCACGAGTCCTTCGCCAGCAAAGTAGAGTTGAATATCCTTCAGGTCGTAATTGTCGGAAGTATGTCCCTTTCGTAGTCGATTCCGACAGCCGCCGGAGCATTCCGCATTAAAACGAGATTAACGACGAGATACGGTGTCGGTCGAGATTAACGACGAGATACGGTGTCGGTCGAAGAAGTCCATGAAATTCCATTCACATTGTAGGCGGTTGTTACTTGACTGTAGTCGTCCGCTGCGACGAACGATTTTTTGAAGTTGCGATGTGAAACTCTCGTACTGCAGGATACTGTAACCAGGTTCCATTAATCAGCCTGCAAGTGAAATTATACTTGTCACAAGGGCAAAGTAAATTCAGACAACATCCAAATACAGGGGAGGGGAGAGAGCCATTTAGACCAGACTTAACCCACATGAATTCGCTGATATTTTGGAATTCAAAAGAGTCCGCTGTACAAACTTTTTTATCCATGGCATTAACAATGAGTGAACCTATCCAGGTCTATGATGACTTGTAAAAATATCCATAATTATAAAAAATAAATAGATATCATTACGAATCTCAAAGAAAATTCGATATTACTGGTAGTAAGTTACTAGACAAAGAAGTGGAAAACGGAGCTAATTGTAAGATTGCCAGGCAACATAAGAGTCAAAGAGAAGATTAATCATGATTCTGTAGTTCTCTATGCTAACTGAAATTAAGTTGTGATAAAATCTGATCCTATGTGCCCTAACAAAAGTTTCATTTCAAGTTTCCCGTCGCATCCTCTGAGGTTAATTTTAAAAACATTATTAATAGGTAGGAGATGCAACGAAAAAAACCCTTATGAACTAATTTCTAAATAAACTTTGGGTTTTTCAAGAAAATATGACATTTTCCCATGAATGTGATTTACCTGGATTGTAATAAGCTACTGTTGCAAGTAAATAATCCATATCCATATCGTGATACTTCTAAATGTCTATGAGGTTCAGAAAAAATTAATTCATTTTGATGTTATAGAAATTCTATTTCCTTATTTTGTTTATTAATTTTAAAATGATTGCAAGTTGCATTGCGCACACCGATAGACACCTGTACCTAACGTCTGCCTTGCCCATGAGAAGTTCGGGCTAAGCATTCCTTTCTCCAGTCAATCTGCTTTTGCAAGCAGAGACGACACACAGATGAAGCCTGTGTAAGCAGATTATTGAGGTTAAAAGGAACAAATGCTGATACGGCAATGATGACGTCGTCACTTGGCAGGAGATTGCTCTCAGCCAGCTAAGAGTTACGTTACTTGCTGTAACAAATACGACTTTAGGATAAATTTTTTGTTTTTTAATACTCGACCCACATGAGAAGAATGTCTGAAAAAAAAAAACAGTACCAAAATTGAACAATATATTAGTTTCATGTTGGAAATCTGCATAATTGTAATTATGTTAAATAAATATTCCTTATTCAAACTATATGAAAAAGGTTTTCCATACAAATTCTATATATATTATTAGCCCTGTATAAGATTCATATAGGATTATTTCATAGATAACATTTTCACTTCTAGACTTCCTGACCTTTAAAATCTCTTTTATTTTATTTTTTATTTATTTATTTATTATTTATTTATTATTATTATTTTTTTTTTTTTTTTTTCATTGACTACGAATATAAATCACCGGGACAGACAATATGTCAGTAGGTTTTGGATATGTGTTTGAACTTTTAGCTTATTTGTCATTACTAAAGCGTTAAGTTAGAGTTCAAATCTTTACGCATATATATTTGGATATTTAATTAATCTATGGTTACGTTTTGCTTATTGATTTTATCGTGATTCTTTTTTATTATAATTTGTAACCCTTCCGACTTCTTACGGAGTGTATTATATTGACTCCACTTGTATCCATATTTATTTATTTTATATTTATTTATTTATATATTTTTTATATATATTTGATAAATTAATGGTTGGCTTGAATATGTGGAAAAGTGTTCTAGCGGCGTACCGTATAAGGCTACTTGCGGCATCAATTCTATAGATACAAGATATAAATGATATAAAGGTATTTAAAAACCGCGAGAACCGCTATAATCCAGTTCGGATCCAATATCACGAGTTGTAACTCGTAAGACATTGACACTTCCTATTTAATTATCCGTTATTCTACCAAACCAAAGATTGACTCTGGGTGATAAAATATATTATTGGTTTTCTTAAGGGAAAGGAATTCACACCACGTGTTAAGGAGATTATTATTGATTTACACCACCCGAGTCAGATTATCATGTGTTGAATTCCATGTTTACTGATTTAGCACTCATAAATATTCCTAACGCACTCAATTGCGGTGTTTGTTTTTAGTGCTATTAATTCTATATAACGTGTCAAGGAACTATTGACACTAGGAAGTGTTTATTCCCTCTGTCAGACTCGTAATTCTGTTAATAATTCTACGTATATTCTTTCAAGGATTGATTTGGCACAGGATAGGCTCCTAAACTGACAGGCGTCTTAGTGTATATTGTTTTCATGACACGTGTTACAATTAGTTATGTGCTTTTTATATCTGTAAGCATTGTAGGCCAGTAAAACAGTGATTTGGCTTTCTGTGACATAGTAGGGAAACCTGGATGACGGAATGCAAACCAGTTTATGACGATTGGTATGAAAGAGATTATTACTACTACCTGGTCGTTAGTCATCTGCTGTGTTCTTCGGGTTTTCCTCGTCACGGACCTACATATAATATTACATTTGATTACATTATTCTGATACCATACTTTAAACTATATTTTTGCTTTAGGGTTTCTGCTCGAAGTGTTTATTGTTTTTTTGCTTAGCCGCTGACCCTGTTTCTGTTCGAAATGTTTTATTGTTTGGTGTTTATTGCTGCTGACTCTGTTTCCGTCGAAGTGTTTATTGTTTTGGGTTATGTCTGTTGACTCTTGCTTTGTTCAGTTTGTAACAGTTCTGTGCTCCAACCCAGATATTCAATGCTCGCGATCTCTTGGGTTAAGGAATTTTCTTGTTTAGATACGGTTTTAACAATAGGCACGGATGTTTCTGTATCTTTTAGTCCAATTAATGGTTCTTTGCTGTATGGTGCGGGATTGCGGGATAATGCGTCAGCTATGATATATTTTGCCTTCCCAGGTAGATATCTTATCTTGGCTCCAAAGACCTGAATGATCATTTGTCACCGAGTTCCTTTTGGACTGTGATTAAAGCCTTTGAAAAACTCGGTAAAGGACTCATGTTCAGTAAGGACTTTATCAGGATAGCCATAGATTATGAACTTAAAATGTACTAGTTAGTTAAAGATACCTAGCCCTTCTTTGCCTATTACTGCATATTTACTTTCAGAGGGCTTTAGTTTACGTGAATAAAAAGCTATAGGAAAGAACTGTTTATCATATTACTGAAGTAGTACCTCTTACCCCTTGGGTCGAGGCGTCTGTTACAATAAAAAAAAAATTCCTTATTTAAATCAGGGATTTTTAAGTTACGTGAGCTGCATTATTCCGCTTTTAAGATATCGAACGCCTGTTTATGCTTTTTAGACCATAATAAATCTACGCTCTTCTTCGTAAGATCTGTTAAAGGAGCTGTCATGATTGAAGAGTTACATATTTACATACGATTGTAATACCCACTACAGCGCCAAAGTGCTGTATCCCCCTTTTACGTTAATAGGTACCGGAAAGTTATGAGTAGCCGACACCTTACCATGGACTACTTTAAGACCTTGACTAGACACATAAAACCTAAATAAACATGTTCGGTTTTTAAAAACTCACATTTAGATATTTTACTCTGAGATTGTTTGTCTTTGTCTCTGTAGCACTAGCTCTAGTTTATGTGAATGTACTTCTAAGGTATTAGAAAAGATTACAAGACCAACCATATAAGCATGTAGGGTATCCCCTAAAGGTCTCCAAACACTATATTATAATTTGGGGCGCAACGTAAGCCGGAGGCATACGTAAAAATTGATAATGTCCCCTGAGTGTGCTGAAAACTGTGTATGAGGTACAATCACTTAGGTAATGGTATCTGGTAAAAGCTTTTAAGTAAGTCCAAGTTGGTGAAAAAAAAAAAATTTTATTCTAACCTAACAGAGATAAGATGTCGTCGGTACATGGCACTGGAAACTATCGGGAGTCGTTTCCTTGTTTAAAGCGTCAGAAATTCTACGCAGATACGCCAAGTCCGATCTTTTATGGCATGACGTTTGAGGGAAAAATATATGGGCTTATTTGATTTCCTAATGGCTCCTATTACTAACATTTTTCAACTTCGTCATTTATCTCTATTTTGAAATTTCATTGGGGTTCTACACGAAGGTACGTATATAGCTTTATGTTTGTCCTTAGACCGTATTTTGTTTTCAATGACATCCGTTTTTCTCCCAGAGATCACTCGCTAGTGGAGAAACTTCCTGGTATTCAGGTAGAAGATAAAAAAAAATTCTGCTGAATCACCTCTGCTTGAATGACTTTACGGATATTACTTTAGATAGATTATCAGAGAGATTCATCCACGACTGGTTGGGCGTGATTAAAAATTAGCAACAATAAAAAATGCGATATTTATAACTTCCGTATCCACGATATGTATACTTTTAGGGCTTTGTTCGCGGAAATCGTTATATTTCAGTGTCGGGAAGGATTAAAATTTCATTTCCCAGCAAAGTCTTTTTACACGCACTAAGACATTCGAGGGTGCATGCTTCTCGAGATTTTGCGTGCAAACTACGACTGCGGTTGTGGGAGAATTCTGTTGGGTCATTTGAACAATGTTACGATTTATGAGACAAATGTATTGTTCCTTTATATAAGTTATTATTTGATTAATTGTCTCTTTTTTGTTCAAACTGATTTTGATATGTTTGAAGGTTTATAGGATTTTCCTTTGATAAACACGCCTTATTTGCAGGATGTAGGATAATATTTTGTATACCCCTAGATGAATCTTACAATTACACTAGATTACAGATCAATGTTTTTTATAACTATAGAGGTATCTGTAAACGCTCACTTATCCGGACTTCTCATTAGGGAAGTTCGAACAACAGACGGTGAGTCCATAAATACAGGATATTACGTGTACTAAAGGAATAAACAAGATATTCTAATTTTCACGGCGCGTACAGTCGGGGGCTTTATCCACCACTACTTATAATAACTTACGTATTAAAAAACAAAAAAAAAACGAAAAACCTGCTCTGATTACTTTATACGGTCGTGTGTTTCATAGAAAAAATAATTTTTAATTCAAAAGATATCGGTATGTATGATCCAACATCGCTTCCCCACTCTGCTAGGAGTCGCTTATTGTGTGGAATTTGCTTTGCTTTGAAAACTTCGGCAGTTTTGACTGACCTTGACCGCTTGACTAGGTGACACAGTCACCGAGTTTGCTTGTTTGATTCTGAATGGGCTACTGTTTCTATTTCTTTTTGTAATAATTAGGATCCTTCTCTTTATTACCATCGGCAACGTATTGTGTGTTTTTAGCATTATGTTGCTGGTTACGTATAAAGCAATGAAGTGACGAACTTTATTAGGAACTCGAGCCGCTTACTTAACCAAAAGCCACAAGTTATCACTACTGCATTCAATATTAACTGTTTGTACTTCATTCTTTGCTAAAATTTGAAATAGTGAGGGATCCTGTCAGCGCATTTAGCCTGATGAAAGTTTTTTACAGACATGTTATTCCTTGCAATCCAGCCATATTTTTAAAGTTAAGTTGAGTCATCGAGGTTCGATATTTATATAACTCAAAAAACTCAAGGCTAAAAACTGCGATCGGGACTTTGCAAAGGAGCATTTATTGTCATGACCCGAAATAGTGTTACCTCTAATTTATCTAGATTTGTACGGGTGTTCCACTTGTTTTTGTGTGTTTTCTAATCACTACGGTGCTTAACGACCCTATCCATGCATCTGTATAAATACAGACGTCCACTGCGTAAACGCATATTCACTGTTTAATATGATTTGTTACGTAAGGGATTAATAATCACCCAAAATGATAAAATTAACATAGTATATGATTATGATATTTCAGTAGAACTTCTGGAAACAGACACTCAATGATAAAAAACTCGCAGTAGCGAATTCTCAATGATGTAGAAATTTCTGTAAAAAAGTAAGATTAAGAATGTCTCGTAACTTCAGCCACAGGAATAACGAAATTCGACCTGCAAAGGAAACACTCAAAGTTACTCCAAATGAATAAAAAATTGTACTTAGCTTGCTTTTGTGGGAAGTCACGGTGTTCCGATAACGACACACGGCCTTGGTCCTCCTTCTCTATTTAGCGGATGACCTGGTTTGGCTTCAGTTTCCCCCGTGCGCGTGTTTCGATGATTCGAGCCCTTGAAAGATCCGATGCTGCAGACGCGTTCGGTTTGTTTCTTGGAGTGCCGGAAACGCTCACTAACGATGTTTTCTTGAATGATTCTAATGAGAGACGAAGCTTGCGTTGTAGGAAAAAGACACGTCGGTTTTGTTTCTTGAAGTTATTCACTAAACGATGATACTAAGTTGGTTGAAGAATCTGTTGCTTTCGTCGTCGTTGAAGAGTTCTTATTGTTTTCTGAAGTCGCTCACTAACGATGATACTAGGTTGCTTGAAGAATCTGCTGCTTCCGTCGTCGTTGACTTCTTATGATACATGATTTATATTCTGGTTTTCTTCGTAGGACGTTGTAGAGTTCTTCTGGTACACTGGCCACCAATATTAGGGCTTGTGCCTTGTATGATAAGGCGCCCTATGAGGTAATGTTAGACTAGCGATAATCTTACGCTAAGTCGGTTGGTATTGCACTTCCATCTTCAATGGAGTGTCTGGGGTTGTAGATCACTACGAAGTCGGTATTATCTTGTTGGGTTATTACGACGATGTGTTTAAACTCATGGAGGTGAGGTTCTTGTAGAAAACACGAAATATAAAAAATAGATATATTCTTCTGAAGTTTTACATGCTGAAGATCAGATATGATTGTACAAGTCTTCTAATAACGATAGCTTGATCGCTTCGGGTTCTGCCAATGATGATGGCTAATCCTATTCCTCTACATGATAAAGCTTAGGTAAAGAGGTACAGGTCTTCTAATGACGATAGCTAACTCTGTTCTGCCTGTCTACCATCTCTGTTACAAGTTATGAAGGAACAGACAGTAGTTCGAACATATGAACATACATACAAATGACCTAGTTTCATACAAACACACAATCAAAATGAGACACGCTACAGATCACGTAGGCCGTTTGAATCATAGGTCGGGGTAGTTGTCTCAAGCAGGGAGCTTGGACTAATATTTATAAACAATTGAATGACTACAGGTGACGGCATGTTATCTTAGCCTACATACTTATTGTATACGTCATCTTAGCGTCTCTAGTCTGATCACATTCCTGCAAGCAATCTTTTATATATATATGGACTAACATTCCATATTTTTATTATGTAAACACTTACATATATAGTATATATATTAGCACGAAAGTCTGGGTGCTTGAAAACAGCATAAAATTCAGGTAAGAAGGTGAGTGAAACCCGTGACTTGAAACAAGTACTTTCGCAGTTTATTCTACATTTTCAAGTTTACACTTGCAGGATAAACTACGAAAGTAACTTGTTCCAAGTCTCAGATTTCATTCGCCTTCTTACGTGGATTTTATTTTATATATATATATAATATATATATATATAATATAATATATATATATATACAGTATATATTATTTATATATATATATGTATGTATATATATATATATATATATATATATATATATATATATACATATTAGATATAATATAATATAATATATATATATATATATATATATGTATATACAAATATGTATCTATATATATATATATATATATATATATATATATATATATATATAGATATATATAGATATATATATATATATATATATATATATATATATATATATATATAATATATATATATATATATATATGTGTGTGTGGTGTTGTGGGTGTGTTGATGTGTGTGTGGTGCTTTCACCATATTGCCTTTTTCCCCTTGAGTTGTAACTCATGTGCTTGTCATTTGGTTTTCTGCAAGTCTTTTGGGGTGAGGTTTGCCAGCCCATACCCTGCCGTTCTGTCCTTGATGGTAATCAAGACAAGCGCTAAATAAATTTGATGTTGCTTAATTTCGCTGATCACATGACCGGTAGTATAACGAATGCGTTCCGATGTATATATATAAACATATATATATATATATATATATATATATATATAAGATATATATATATTATATATATATATATATATATATATATACTATATATATATATATATATATATATATATATATATATAACATATATATATATATATATATACTATATATATATATAATATATACATATATGATATAGATATTTATATATATATATATATATATACATAAGAATATATATATATATACATATATATATAGTATATATATATATATATATATATATATATATATATATATATATATATATATACATATATAGTATATCTATATATATCTATATATATTATATACATATATATATACAATAATAATATTATTTATATATACTTTATAATATATATTTATTTATATGTGATAGAATAATTCATATACAGTATTATATGTATACATTATAAGATAATTAGAATAATTAGGAATACCTATAATATTTATATGTATTGCCTAACATGCTCCCTCGTACAACGCTTTATGCAGCCCTGTCAAACGACATGGCATCATTCAAAAGTATATACTGTTATAGATTATGTTCCCGAAATTTAACTTGGACCACCGTAGAAAAAAAAGTGGAATTTTGCTGTTTTTTTTTTTTTAATAATAATGCATACCATAGAAAATACTGAAGTGTCTTAGCAGAGAGAGAGAGAGAGAGAGAGAGAGAGAGAGAGATACAGTAGACTGAAAAAAATGAAGTTGATTTGCAATCGCTTTTAGCAAATCGTTGTCTGAAAAGCGTGAAAAATTTTGAAACATCTTAAAAGGATTCATATTCATCATAATTCTTAATCCGCTTACAAAAGTACTCAGCATGAAAATTTGCTACAGGATGTCGTTTTTATCCTTGTGCCTTTACTTTTTCAGCTTTTTGTCTATTATCGAGTTTTTACTGCTTTCTGGTAGTTTATGCGCTTATTGGATTTACATTTTTCTATATTAAGGATTATGAGGATTATTTTCAAGTTCGCCGGTTCCACGGTGAATGTTACTGGCATTTTATAATCAACTTTCTTCTTTCTTATCTATGATAGTATTATTATCATCGTTACCAGCAGTAGCAGCAGCAGTAGTAGTAGTAGTATAGAGAGCTTGTTTTGTTTGTTTGTATGGTGTTTTTACGTTGCATGGAACCAGTGGTTATTCAGCAACGGTACCAACGGCTTTACGTGACTTCTGAACTACGTCGGGAGTGAACTTCTATCACCAGAAATACACATCTCTGACCCCTCAATGGAAAGTCCGAGAATCGAACTCGCGGCCACCGAGGTGGCAGGCCAAGACCACACCGATCACGCCACTGAGGCATATAGTAGTATTAGTAGTAGTAGTTAAATCGTGAGTAAAAACATAATAAATAGCTGAAAAAACGCTAAGTTTATGAGCACCAGTGCTGACCAAAAAACTCATCAAAACAAACACGCATATCTGTCAACATTAAACCCATTCAACAGCAATGTAGCCCCGAAAAAAAAATATATTCAAAAAGAAACAAAGCATAAGAAAGTGGTTACACATCATAAAAAAAGAAAGAAAGAAAAAAATAAGACGAACCCGTCTATTCTTCGCCAATGGCGTGCGCGATAACATCCCATTTGGGTCTTTATGACGCATAAGCGGAAGGCCAATAGTTCTAAATCATTCCTTAACTGCCCTTTTGGGACGCTTTAACGGCCGCTTTCATAAGACAGGGAATTAAACCCTCGAATCGCTCCTATCCGAGAATTGGATAGTTATAACTATGCCCCTTAAACAAGGGTTAATTGTCAATGCGCAAGATATGCAGCTTTTTTTTTTTTTTTTCCTTGCTTGCTTTAACACCTTGGCAGGCCATCAGGTGAAGGAGGGAGAATCTTGAGAAATATTGCGTTTGTTTTTTTATTTTCATTTCAGTCCTGTTGCGTTGATAAAGGACTGGTGAGAGAGAGAGAGAGAGAGGAGAGAGAGAGAGAGAGAGAGAGAGAGAGAGAAAACAGGCATTACGGCAAATATATAAGTTGATCGTGATGGTAAGGTGCAAAGATAATAGCGTTCATGCTAAACTTTGGTCAGGTTCAAGATTAGAGATATATTCTCGAGCTGTACTTCTTCCTTCAATATGTTCTCATGCATGATAGCGCAAGAGTATGTATGCATGTTTAATAAGTATGCATACCTCTGATGACGAATACTCTCTCTCATTTATGTATAACTGCATGCCTGCGTCGAAGAGCACTCGTATTCTCATGTATGCATAGCTGTTTCAACATCCAACGTTCAGCAAGAAACGCATCACTTTGAAAGACGATTAATGGGAAATTTACTTGGGGGGAAAAAACGATGATCCAATTTGCATACATAAGTCAGCACGAAACAATCGTGACAGAAACCAATTAGCAAATTAATTGGGTTTAGGAGGCTCTGCTTAGCGTACGTAGTAGATCTACGTAAGGCTGGGCAGCTGCCTACCAGTCCAACGGACAGGTTAGGAGGATATTTTTGACGTCCTAAGAAATCAACCATATAATCAATTAGGCTACAAATCTTCCTATGGCGACTGTTTGGTTCCTTCTATTGTCGAGGGTTTTTATTCTATCTCATTTTCATTATTCACCAGATTTTACAAACTTCAGGGAGGGAGTTCAGAACCATTTTTTTTTCCCACAGCCTCTTCCCCCCCCCCCTCCCCCGCCCCCAGCTACTTAACACCCGCCTGTGGGTTAATCAAGAGTATTTATAAAACTAGCCATTCCGTTAGCCTCTAAAAGAAAAGCAAAAGGACAAACTGCGTCATGACCTGAATGAGTCTTTAGTCTTTGACTAACTTCCTCCCAGGTCAGATTGTCTTATGTTCACGTCGGGACTCAAATAGCTAAGGAAATCTGCAGTATTTTAAGGCTATATAGGAAGTTCAGTTCTCAAGTACACTATCTTTATGTTTCATCGGGTGAAATGAATTCATATATATTAAATCAAAAGGTTTATTCTTCATAATGTGTCATTTGTACAAAGCACTCTCTCTCTCTCTCTCTCTCTCTCATCCTCTCTCTCGTCTCGTCTCTTCTCTCTCTCTCCCTGTGTGTGGTGTGTGTGTGTGTGTGCGTGTGTGTGTGTGTGTGTGTGAGTGTGCTGGATGGCAACCTGTCAATCATCGTTATGGAAAAGTTGATAGCCTGAGTGGACCAAGTTATTACTTACCGTAGACCAAAACTATGTAGCACTATCTCCAGCAAAATTTAAAAACGAAATTCTATATCTATTACAGTTTAGCCTCATTCAGCTAGTCTAAGAACTAAGAAAATCAACAGTGGAATCCTCGCTTGAGATATAATTCAAAAGTCAGAATTTAAAAATTTTCTGTTGCAGTACTAGGTCATCATCGATTTGATAATGAAGGAACGCTCCAATGGACAAAGGTACCGGTAAATTTGACAATAATAAGATACAAGAGTAGCAGGATAAATGAAGCAGATTCTCTCTCTCTCTCTCTCTCTCTCTCTCTCTCTCTCTCTCTCTCTCTCTCTCAGGCTATCTTTCTCTCAGTATACCATCTTTCAAACTCTCCCACTTTCTTGTTCATCTGTCATCGTTACATATTTACATCCATTATATCTCTCTCTCTCTCTCTCTCTCTCTCTCTCTCTCTCTCTCTCTCTAGGACTATCTTTCTTTCAGCAACAGATTTCCCGAACTCTCCCACTTACTTGTTCATATCCTGCTATCGTTACCAATTTACCAATCTCCCCACCCCCCTCTCTTTCTCTCTCTCTCTCTCTCTCTCTCTCTCTCTCTCTCTAAGACTATCTTTGATTTCCCGTCTCTACTTGCTCTCCCTTTCTCTGCGTCTCTCTCTATCTAGCTATTTCTCTCGCTCCCATCTCCCGAACTCTCCTCACTTTCTTGTTCATCTCCTGCTATCGTGGAGATCTGAATGCAATCTGCTCCAGCTGAGATGCTGTGAGTGATACCCTCTTGTTCTTCAGAGTCAGGACCATCATGACACGGAGAGAGAGAGAGAGAGAGAGAGAGAGAGAGAGAGAGAGATCAGGTTGTGCGATCTCCGACGAAACCGGTCATCAGGTCTCGGAACGAGATGAAGGTGGCGGTCCAGGAACCACTACCTGTGGGACTCCGCTCTTGCCTGGGTCCTTCCAAAATCCGCTTCGTCTCTCGTTCCTCTTCCTCCTCCACCTCCTGCTCCTCCTGCTCCTCCTGCTCCTCCTTCCCTCCATTTTATTTATTTTCTTATTCGCCTTTCTCCTCCTCGTTCTACTATTTATCATGGTTCTTACTTTTTAAATCTTTGTTTTGCATCTTCTTCCTTCTTATCATCATTCTTTCCTTCTTATCATAACTTTCTTCCGTTTATTCTCCTTCCCTATCATTCTTATCATCAGCCTCTTACTTTCTCCTTTTACTGCCGTTCCTCCTTTTCGTCTCTTTTCTCCCTTTATCCCAATTACTCCATTTCTTACATCTTCCTATTTCTCCTTCTCGTCTTCCTTACTTTCCTCTCCGCCCTCACATTCCTCTCATTTTTCCTTCTCGTCTACCTTTTTTTTTTTTTTGACCTTCCCTCTTTCTTTATTCTTTCTATATTCTTTTTTCTCAACGTCACTCTCCTCTTGCTTCTGTTTCTTTTCCTCTGTCTCATTTTCTTTTTCTATTTTCTCCCTGTGCCTTTTCTCATTATTATGTTTCTCCTCAATTCAAGTTTACACTACTTCCATTTTTTTATTTATCTTATATCTTCACTTCCTTGGAAATATCCCTTGGCCATTTTAACATCATTCTCTATAGATATGCTAATAATTAAAGCTTTTAGTTATTATAAAATTATTATATGCTATAACCTGGTGTTAAATTAGAAGGTAATTAACGTATTTTATTGTTAAAAACGTGTTACTTTTAACACAACTGGATATTTAGCAATTTTTGTAAGATTTCGGTTCTTCAGTAACGTATTTAGTTAGCAAGCTGGTAATTTATACAACATATTCTCGCGCAATTTTCATGTCATTTCTTACATTTTTTTCTCTTACAAAAATCTTTTTTTTTTAATAATTACAATTTTTTGCAAAGTATTTAAAGGATTCTTTTAAATGAAGTTTTATGCTCTTACAAACAATTTTTTTTCTAAATAATCCCAAATTTTTGCAAAGTATTTAAACGATTTTTTCATGAAGTTTCTTTACTATTCTAAATTTTTTTTATCTCTGATGTTTCGTTAGGGTTTTCGTTTTCTTAGTTTAAAGAATTCTGACGATAATCTCAACTCTCACAAGTTTTCTCATCTGCATTATTACCCCGCTTCTTTTTCTTCGTCTTCATCTTCTTCTTCTTCTTCTTCTTCTTCTTCTTCTTCTTCTTCTTCTTCTTCTTCTTCTTCTTCGTCTTCTTCTTCTTAGTTTTTTCTACCGAAGTAAAATTGCTGAGTGTTGGAAAAAAATTGACAGCGGGAGAAGCGAGTGAATATGCATTGCCATCGGGTCACGGAAGCCCACCTCTCTCTCTCTCTCTCTCTCTCTCTCTCTCTCTCTCTCTCTCTCTCTCTCTCTCTCTCTCTCTCCTTTTGCATTCTTCGTGTTTTATTCTTCTGTCTCCGACCGCCTCCAAGGAGAACTTTGAAACGAGGAATGAAAAGTCTTTAAAAAAAAAAACTTTATAAAAATGATCTCGAATCAGATAATGACTTACGAAGGTGCAATTGGCTGTTTCATTATAATTTTGCTTTTAATAAATGACCTTCATCCAGTTTTCCTTTGGTAGGTGTTTTCAAGTATTTTTCTTTTAGTCCAACATATTCTAAAGAGGTAGTTCAGTGAACCCAAGGCAAAGTATCGTTGATACTTCCTTTAATGTATTATTAAGATAATTGGTCGAAATTGTCTATAATCGACATGAAGTCCCGTGCGTTTATATTCAACGTTTAAAAAAAATGAACAGGCATCAATAAAACCTATTTAGCATATGCGATGAAGAGAATAGAGATAGGAAATAATGAATAAAAGAAGTGAGATACACAAGCAAATAATAACCTTCATAAACGGCAAATAAAACAAAAAGGGAGCAGGCGATGAAAAAAATATTAGTATTAAAATCTTCGGGGAAGAAGTTGCTAGATGTTGTAATATATATATATATATATATATATATATATATATATATCTATATATATATATATATATATATATGTATATATATATATATATATATATATATATATATATATTAAATCTGAAAAATAAGGAGTGAGGATTATGGGTACTGAAATTCGCATAAATTAAACCACAAGATCCTGTAAACGAAATGAAAAGATGAAAGAAAATTAATATTAAGAAATCCTGGAATCCGAAGCGGAAAAGGTCGAAGATGCGCAGCGGAATTCAGGAATAATTCCCTTTCGCATTTCAGGATTCCTCATTTCCACTCCTCACGCTAATATGGAAATGACTCGTACGGGGAGTTATTATACAAATGAATTCCTCGCTTGCTATTATTCTCTCTCTCTCTCTCTCTCTCTCTCTCTCTCTCTCTCTCTCTCTCTCTCTCTCTCTCTCTCTCTCTCTCTCTCTCTCTCCTGGCGTCGATGACCTGTTCCAGTTGCAATGCATAAGTCATATTCCGATGGAGCAACACCTCTCTCTCTCTCTCTCTCACGATTGGATTGGTTATGTAAGTACTGTGACAAGAAGTGTTGAAGCCTGTGCGTTAATTAATAATTTATTTTTTATATATTAGTAATTGGTACTTACTTGGTTTGCGTGAGAGAGAGAGAGAGAGAGAGAGAGAGAGAGAGAGAGACCCATTGTTTACAATCCAAAAGCCAGAATAGGGAAGCTGATATTAAATGAACTGGAAAATTTACAGTTAGAGAACACATAAAAATCTTCAACTACGATGATAATAAAATTAATAATAATAATATAATAATAATAATAATAATAATAATAATAATAATGGAATGAGAGGAATAACACCCCCCAAACAGAGCAGAGGCTGGCAGACCAAGTAAGGAACATAAAGAAAAAGACTGGCTCTCCCCAACAGAAAGAGAAGAACTGGAAAGGGAAATGTCACACGACTACGAATTAGACGAACTGAGAGACGATGCCACAGAAGACGACAGGGAGGATGAGGTATCAAACAACGACACACGAAAGAAACACCGACGAAGTACAGAGAGGACGGAATGGGTAGAAAAGATTAGACAATGGATGGAGCCAGATACAGAGAGAACAAAGATCCCCTCCATGAAAGCTACAACACCAACAAATTAAGGGTAGACACAAGTGAGGTAAATGAAATACTGGGCATAATACAGACCACCAGTATCACAGAAACAAATAACTTGACATATGCAGGAGCAAGATTAGTAGCAGAACTGATGGGAATTCGAACACCCACACCACAACACAACCAACCCAACAGAAACCAAAACAGCAACCTCCTTGGAAAGGCGCCTGGAAAAGCAAATCATGGTGATGAGATCTGACTTGAGTAAACTGAAAGAGATGGCAGAAAAAAGGCTAAGAAGCAAGAAAACAGGGAGGAACTCAACGAGAAATACAAAGTACAAGAGATGGGGATTAAAACAACACAATAGAAGATGTAAAACAGAGGGTTAGGCCAAAGCACATAAGATCCAACGGTACATGAACAGGAATAAGGATACCAACAGAACAAACTATTCGGAACCAACCAGAAAAGACTATACGCCAACTAAGAGGGGGAAGACAACCACCCAGAAATTCCTGAAGTCGAACCAAGTAAGAGACTCTGGGAAAACATATGGAGCATCCGGTATCACACAATAAACATGCAACATGGGCTCCAGGAAGTCAAGGAAGAAGAAACAGGGAGAATAAAGCAAAGATTCACAGACATCACGACAGACACAGTGAGACACAACTAAAGAAAATGCCCAACTGGAAAGTCCCCAGGTCCCGATGAAGTCCATGGATACTGGCTCAAAAACTTCAAGTCCCTACACCCACGATAGCAGAACAACTCCAGCATTGTATCTCAAATCACCAAGCACCCAAATGGATGACCACAGGAAGAACATCCTTAGTACAAAAAGACAAGAGTAAGGGAATATAGCCAGTAACTACAGGCCTATCACCTGCCTACCAATAATGTGGAAGTTACTAACAGGTATCATCAGTGAAAGGCTATACAACTACCTAGAGGAGACAAACACCATCCCCCACCAACAGAAAGGCTGCAGGAGGAAGTGTAGGGGCACAAAAAGACCAGCTCCTGATAGACAAAATGGTAATGAAGAACAGTAGGAGAAGGAAAACCAACCTAAGCATGGCATGGTATAGACTATAAGAAAGCCTTCGACATGATACCACACCACACAGGCTAATAGAATGCCTGAAAATATATGGGGCAGAGGAAAATACCATCAGCTTCCTCAAAAATACAATGCGCAACTGGAATACAATACTTACAAGCTCTGGAATAAGACTAGCACAGGTTAATATCAGGAGAGGGATCTTCCAGGGCGACTCACTGTCCCCACTACTCTTCGTAGTAGCCATGATTTCCCATGACAAAAGTACTACAGAAGATGGATGCCGGGTACCAACTCAAGAAAAGAGGCAACAGAATCAACCATCTGATGTTCATGGATGACATCAAGCTGTATGGTAAGAGCATCAAGGAAATAGATTCCCTAATCCAGACTGTAAGGATTGTATCTGGGGACATCAGGATGGAGTTTGGAATAGAAAAATGCGCCTTAGTCAAACATACAAAAAGGCAAAGTAACGAGAACTGAAGGGATAAAGCTACCAGATGGAGCAACATCAAACACATGATGAGACAGGATACAAATACCTGGAATAATGGAGGAGGAGATATAAAACACCAAGAGATGAAGGACACGATCAGGAAAGAATATATGCAGAGACTCAAGGCGATACTCAAGTCAAAACTCAACGCCGGAAATATGATAAAAGCCATAAACACATGGGCAGTGCCAGTAATCAGATACAGCGCAGGAATAGTGGAATGGACGAAGGCAGAACTCCGCAGCATAGATCAGAAAACCAGGAAACATATGACAATACACAAAGCACTACACACCCAAGAGCAAATACGGACAGACTATACATAACACGAAAGGAAGAGGGAGAGGACTACTAAGTATAGAGGACTGCGTCAACATCGAAAACAGAGCACTGGGGCAATATCTGAAAACCAGTGAAGACGAGTGGCTAAAGAGTGCATGGGAAGAAGGACTGATAAAAGCAGACGAAGACCCAGAAATATACAGAGACAGGAGAAAGACAGAAAGAACAGAGGACTGGCACAACAAACCAATGCACGGACTACATGAGACAGCTAAAGAACTAGCCAGCGATGACAATTGGCAATGGCTACAGAGGGGAGAGCTCAAGAAGGAAACTGAAGGAATGATACAGCGGCACAAGATCAGGCCCTAAGAACCAGATATGTTCAAAGAACGATAGACGGAAATAACATCTCTCCCATATGTAGGAAGTGCAATACGAAAGTGAAACCATAAACCACATAGCAAGTGAATGCCCGGCACTTGCACAGAACCAGTACAAAAAGAGGCATGATTCAGTAGCAAAAGCCCTCCACTGGAGCCTGTGCAAGAAACATCAGCTACCTTGCAGTAATAAGTGGTACGAGCACCAACCTGAAGGAGTGATAGAAAACGATCAGGCAAAGATCCTCTGGGACTATGGTATCAGAACGGATAGGGTGATACGTGCAACAGACCAGACGTGACGTTGATTGACAAGGTCAAGAAGAAAGTATCACTCATTGATGTCGCAATACCATGGGACACCAGAGTTGAAGAGAAAGAGAGGGAAAAAATGGATAAGTATCAGATCTGAAAATAGAAATAAGAAGGATATGGGATATGCCAGTGGAAATCGTACCCATCATCATAGGAGCACTAGGCACGATCCCGAAGATCCCTGAAAAGGAATCTAGAAAAACTAGAGACTGAAGTAGCTCCAGGACTCATGCAGAAGAGTGTGATCCTAGAAACGGCACATAGTAAGAAGAGTGATGGACTCCTAAGGAGGCAGGATGCAACCCGGAAACCCCACACTATAATACCACCCAGTCGATTGGAGGACTGTGATAGAGCAAAAAAAAAAAAAAAAATAAAAAAAAAAAAAAAAAAAATATAAAATAATATATAATATCTCTAAAAAACCAAAATCATCGATGACGTAAGAAGGTACTCTTGACAAAAGTCATCGTCTTTCCACACAAGAGAGAGAGAGAGAGAGAGAGAGAGAGAGAGAGAGAGAGAGAGAGAGAGAGAGAGAGAGAGAGAGATTGTGGCTGGGAGAAGGGGTGAAGATACACGGGGTGAAGAAGCAAAGGTGGGTATGGAGTAGGGGGACGGTAAGATGCCCAAACCTACTGCACAGTTTATTAGCAACGCCAAATTGACGGTTATTTGTAATTATGAAACTAATGAGGACCGGCTGAGCCCAGCTGACTTCCACCACCCACCCAACTATCTTGGAAAGAGAGAGAGAGAGAGAGAGAGACTAATAGTAATAATTTCTTTATTCCGATACAGGCTTACATGAAATGTGAATTTTACATAGTTCGAGTTTTAGAACATGTATGACAATTGTTGCATCTAGCTAAGGTTTCCACATCGAAAATATGTATGAAAAGATTCCCGAGAGAAAGAGAGAGAGAGAGAGAGAGGGAGAGGCGCTGGACTGGAAAAATAGACAAGCAGGCTAACAAGTAGATGAGAGAGAGAGAGAGAGAGAGAGAGAGAGGCCGGTCTGAAAAGAGAGAAAAGCAGAATAACAAGTAGATGACGGACAGGGACAGGTGATTAGAGAGAGAGAGAGAGAGAGAGGAGAGAGAGAGAGAGAGAGAGGAGGGCTGAGCTGGAAAAAGAGACGAGCAGACTCAGACTAACGAGTAGATGACAGAGTAGGAGAGAGAGAGAGAGAGAGAGAGAGAGGAGAGAGAGGAGAGAGAGAGAGAGAGAGAGAGAACAGGTACCATGTTAAAACCTCAACCATCTCCTAATTAGCAGATGCCGCTCTGAAAGCTGACAGCTGAAGACCTAGGTTCGATGACGTAATTGCAAAATCTTGTCCACCTCAATAGTTCGAATGCTACGGATTTTAGGCAAGAATTGACTCACGGGTCTAAGTTTCCTTGGCGTCACATTTATCACAGGAAATAAGGGCATAGTTTAGGGAGTTTTCTTCTGTCGATTCAAGCTCTGGAGTGACAGGGACTGGGTCACTTAGAGACCATAGAGTCACAAGAGAAAGGAAAAATATTAAAGTTCTAAGTAGTTTTATGTTCGATCCCTGAGAGACTTCTCATTCTGCATACCTCATAATCGTGTTTATTCCTAATTCTGTTATTAAAATTTCATTTTGGTTTCATTAGTATAATCATGGGTAGGAATGAGAATATAATCATACCTTAGCTCTTTCTTATTCTAATAACAAAAAAACTGCATTTTCTCAGGGTAAGAATGAGATTATTTTCGTCCTTTAGCTCTTTCTTATTATAATTTGAGATAAAAAAAAAAAACCCTCTTCATTTACTCATCAAATACCTGGAAATAACAATTTATAAGGCATTTCCTTCAGCAGTTGCCTGCTCTGTTATTAAAAGGGCGAATTAAATCAATATAAATCCAGGAAATAGACAAGTAACAATATGAATATTGTCCTATAACGCTCCCAGATGCACGACCATCGCTAACTTTAGCCTCTAACAAAATGAAAACTACTGAGGCTAGAGAGCTGCAATTTGGTACGTTTGACGATTGGAAGGTGGATAATCAACATACAAACAAACTTGCAGCCCTCTAGCCTCCGTAGTCTTAAAATTCTGGGAGCAGAAAGAAAAAGTAGCGCCGACGGACAGACAGATTTGATAGCCATCTCAATCGTTTTCTTTTACAGAAAACTATAAATAAGCCGCTATAACCTAAAAATTATCAGAAAGGGGAAAATACAATATTATAGAAGCTACGTCTTCAAAGTTTTTGAATGAAAGCGCGAAAAACAGCGATGACCCGTGGCGCTCTAGGAGATTCTAAAGCTTAACATTCCGGCCTTTCTTGCTTTCGTCAATAACCATTTACCTTATCTTCGCTTTCAGAGATGGCCATACTCATATAAGCGCCTCAGTGGCGTGATCAGCATGGTCTTGGCCTGCCACCTCGGTGGCCGCGAGTTTGATTCTCGGGCATCCTATTGAGGTGTGAGAGATGTGTATTTCTGGTGATAGACGTTCACTCTCGACGTGATTCGGAAGTCACGTAAAGCCGTTGGTCCCGTTGCTGAATAACCACTGGTTCCATGCAACGTAAGAACTCCATACAAACAAACAATCATAGAGGAAAAGTGCGTTATTTATTTATTAACTTATTCATTCATTCATTTATTTGTATCCTTTAGACAGGCGAGTTAGATAATCTTAAAGGAAAATTATTTGGTTTCATTTTTACTCTTTTATTTGCGCATGCAAGAGACAGATTCGCCCAAACTTTATGCCCGTCTCAGCCTAATTTTCTAGGAAATCAAATAATAAATAAATAAATGGATGAATAGATAAATAAATAAATAAAAAAACCTTTAAACAAGCTAGACGTACAAATGAATGAAAAGCCAGATCCCATCTGGCGTCTCAGCGGATGTGGTCAATGACACCTAATCGAACGACGGAATACACACACACACACACACACACACACACACACACACACACTTGTGGTCGATTTGACGAAATTGCAAATGTCATTAACGGGAAACGCTCGTAATGGCAAAATCCGAAATCAGGGCTATTTAGACCTCAATGGCGATCAAAGATATAGTATTTGCATGATTAACGACGTTTGACAAGGGAGTAGTGACAAACTTGATCTAATTGCGGCCGAAAGCTGACTGATACGTCATGGTTTTGTCAAACGTGTGGGTTCGTCGATAACAGGACTTTTTGACAATGGCGGAGTCTGTGGTGGAAATGAATGCGCTTGAAATAGAGAGAACTTTGGTAATCTTTCGTCACTTTCCCATTCACACCCATCCCTCAAATCTGGAAATTGTAGCTCTCCTCTTTGTTCCCTGAATTATACTATATGCCTCTTCGGGAGTTCTATCTCTCAGCACCTGAGAAGAAAAATTCTCACTAACGTATCTGCATAATATTTCCTGTAAATTCGTTAAATGGCTACACACACACACACACACACACACACACACACACACACACACACACACACACACACATATATATATATATATATATATATATATATATATATATATATATATAGATAGAGAGAGAGAGAGAGAGAGAGAGAGAGAGAGAGAGAGAGAGAGAGAGAGAGAGTCGTCTTAGAGATATAGAAAACTATAGACAAAAGCTATCAGGATTTATACGTGAGTGTTTCATTTTCCTGGTGGGATGCTTGCGCATAGATATATATATAAATATATATATATATATATATATATATATATATATATATATATATATATATATATATATATATATATATTTATATATATATATATATATATATATACATCGAGCTACAAATGTCCTTTAGTATCTAATTCACTCTACCTCGGAATTAATATATTTTCATATATGCTTAACCGAAGGGGAATTTCATTAGGCGATAATAGAATTGTTGGCGCCCAGGCGCGAACCCAGGACACCATACAAATCCAGTGTGGAGTGGGTAAAAGCTTCACTGACGTTCCTGGATTTTGTATGGTGTCCTGGGTTCGCGCCTGGCGCCAACAATTCTATTATCGCCTAATGAAATTCCCCTTCGGTTAAGCATATATGAAAATATATTAATTCCGAGGTAGAGTGAAATTAGATATTAAAGGACATTTGTAGTTCGATGTATGTATAATGAATCACGGTAATGTGATATGACTTATATATATATATATATATATATATAATCATACATATATATATAGATATATATATTATATATATATCATAGATATAATATATATATATATATAATATATATATATATATATATACGTGTGCGTGTTACGTGTGTACGTATATCCACGTGCAAATAACTATACACACACAAAAAAGTAGTACGTAATGTTATCTCCGAAAGTGGCAAGTCACTTTACAGAGCCGGATACGCAACCGAAGTTGCAAAATGTCAAACACGAATATGAAAGAATTTAGAATAATTTTTTTTCCTTCTTACTTTTATTTTTCTCGAAATCTTTGGCATGCTTATTAGGAGCCGGTTCCCCGTAGCTCCTTTCCTCCATTGGGGCGCTGAGCTGAGAATCCCGAGATCGTTCACCCGGGGGAGTAATACATGTGATTAACTGCCTTTCAATGAAATCAGAATCTGAACTGATCACACAGTCATGACGAAGCCAGACACGAATTGCCTCTCCGGCAGCCCCTGTTCGGGTCCCTCCCACTCCTCCTCCTACTCCACTCATACTCCTCCTCTTACTCAGTCTTTCCTTCGTCTCTCCTCCCTTTTCTCCACTACTTCTCTACAATGTTCTTCTCTCATGTTCCTCTGTCTCCTATTATTTCTCCTCCTCCTCCTCCTCCACATTCCTCCAGTTCTCGTCTCGTCTCACTTCTTCTCTTCTTCCACTTCTAATCCTTCCGCTGATTACTCTCTTTCCTCCATTTCCTCCTCCTCCTGATCCTTCTCTTTCCAATTCCACTCCTTCATTTTTCTCTTTCTCTTACGCCTCATTTGTCTTTTCTTCCTCTTCCTTCTATTCATCGTCTGGATTCATCTTCTATTCCTCCTTCTTCTGTCTATCTGCATTCACCTTCTATTCCATTTTCTTCCTCCTCCTCCTCCTCCTCCTCCTCCTCCTCCTCCTCCTCCTCCTTCTATTCATCTTCTGCATTCATCTTCTATTCCTCCTTCTTCTATTCATTTGCATTCATTTTCTATTCATTTTCTTCCTCCTCCTCCTCCTATTCATATTCTGCATTCGTCTTATATTCCTCCTTCTTCTTTTCATTTGCTTTCATCTTCTATTCCATTTTCCTCCTCCTTCTCCTCCTCCTCCTCCTCCTCCTCCTCCTTCTACTCATCTTCTGCATTCATCTTTTATTCCTCCTTCTTCTATTCATCTGCATTCATCTTTTACCCCATTTTCTTCCTCCTCTTCCTCCTTCTATTCCTCCTCTGAATCCATCTTCTATTCCTCCTTCTTCTATTCATCTTCTATTCTATTTTCTTCCTCCTCCTCCTCCTCCTCCTCCTTCTCCTCCTTCTCCTTCTATTCTTCTTCTGCATTCATCTTCTATTCCTCCTTCTTCTATTCATCTGCATTCATCTTTTATTCCTCCTTCTTCTATTCATCTGCATTCATCTTCTATCCCATTTTCTTCCTCCTCCTCTTCCTTCTATTCATCTTCTGCATCCATCTTCTATTCCTCCTTCTTCTATTCATCTTCTATTCCATTTTCTTCCTCCTCCTCCTCCTTCTGTTCTTCTTCTGCATTCATCTTCTATTCCTCCTTCTTCTATTCATCTGCATTCATCTTTTATTCCTCCTTCTTCTATTCATCTGCATTCATCTTCTATCCCATTTTCTTCCTCCTCTTCCTCCTTCTATTCATCTTCTGCATCCATCTTCTATTCCTCCTTCTTCTATTCATCTTATATTCCATTTTCTTCTTCTTCCTCCTCCTCCTCCTCCTCCTCCTCCTCCTTCTCCTTTTATTCCATCTTCATCCATTCCCTCTCTCACACCCTTTGCCCTTCCTTCTTCTTTACTTCCTCCGCTCCCTTTTTCTACTCATGCCCACCTTCTTTTATTATCGTACACCTCCTTCCTTGCCTCCAAAATCTCCTGCTCCCCATCTTTTTTTTTATTCACAGTGTTTTTATTATGATTGTCTTTCTTTTTCTTGTTGTTATCAGCGTTAATTTTGTCATTTTTATTATTATTATTATTATTATTATTATTATTATTATTATTATTATTATTATATATTCATAGTGTTTTTGCTATGATTGTTTTTCTTTTTCTTTTTTAATCAGCGTTAATTTTGTCAATATTATTATAATTATTATTATTATTATTATTATTATTATTATTATTATTATCTTATTATTATTATTATTATTATTATTATTATTATTATTAATATTATTATTTTTGTTAAAAATAACTGCTGCTTCAGCACTATTAATCTTATAAAGTCTTCTCTATCTTTCTGATGACGGCTTTCTCGTTGTTGCTTAGACTGGCGAGCAACGCACCAAAGGGCATGGTAAAATTCGGTTGAGTCATTTGATTTATTATTGCTTATACAATTCTCTCTCTCTCTCTCTCTCTCTCTCTCTCTCTCTCTCTCTCTCTCTCTCTAACGCGACGTTTCCTCCTGATCGACAGGACATTATCAAGCGATAACTGCTGAGGGACTGAATTCCAGTGGTTGTTTGTTGTTGTTGTTTTTGATTTAGCTGACCTTGTGTCAGCACGGGCTCTTGCTCACAGAGCAGCCCGTGGTTGTTGTTTAAGATTAAGCTGGCCTTGTGCCAGCACGGGCTCTTGCTCACAGAGCAGCCCGTAATAGCAGCCCGTGGTTGTTGTTTTGATTTAGCTGACCTTGTGTCAGCACGGGCTCTTGCTCACAGAGCAGCCCGTATAAAGCCCGTGCGAGTCCTTCTCCTTTTATCGTGGTGTTGCGAGCTCTCCAGTACGATCGAGCTTCTCCGTAGGTCGAGTTTTTATTGGTTCCCGGGAAGGTGACTCAATGCGTAACCCGGGTACGCATGTCTTCTTCGTCTGAATGGTGATAGCGAGTGTCCTGCGCGGTTCAAGACCACCACCGTCAGGGCCTTCGTCAGGAGGGCCCTCTCGCACTGTTCGACGTGGCAGGACACACCTCGAACTCGACCGAGCATCCCCAGATGCTAATTAACAATGGGTACTCGAACAAACTCGTAAACCGAGAAACTCGAGCCGCCCTTGACAAGTGGTACATGACGGATGAAGAGAGAAGGAACATTTCCGCCCCCGGAGGATATCAACTTTTCTATAAAGCCTTCATGCACCACCAATACAAGGAAGAAGAAGCAGCCATGAAGAAAATAATAGAGGAACACGTCCGCCCCATGGAGGAAGGAAAGAGAGTGTCCCTCATTATTTATTACAAGAATCGGCGTACGAAAGACCTCCTGATGAAGAACAACCCCTCCCCCACCGGCAGGAGACCCCCTGAAGCGTCCAACGTCGTCTACCGATACGTATGCCCCGCCCAAGGATGCCCTGGGATTTACATCGGCATGACGACGATGCGCCTGTCAAAAAGGATTTCCTGCCACGCCCAGGAGGGCGCCATTAGGCAGCACGCCCTTGCAGTACACCGCAGAAATATCACGAGAGACGACATCGTCAGGAATACTAGATCTCGGGAGAGCACCTGACCCACGACGTCTGCGTCTCCTAGAAGCGCTGCTCATCCTCGAAGAAAAGCCTCCCCTCAATACCACCCAAGAAGCGTTTCCTGATACCGACGTGTGTGGAGGACCACACCCCTCTCCCCTAACGAAAGTACCAGCGCGCATGGAACGAACACCGGACATAGAATAATACCAGGGTGACGTCACGCAGGTAGAAGCCAATCAAGAGGCTCCCGTGATACCCCCTACCTGAGAAGGTCTGCAAGACTAGTCAACGCCCGCCGTATGAGTCACCTTCCCGGGAACCAATAAAACTCGACCTACCGGAGAAGTGCTCTGATCGTACTGAGAGCTCGCAACACCACGATAAAGGAGAAGGACTCGCCAGGACTCGCCACGGGCTGCTTACGGGCTGCTCTGTGAGCAAGAGCCCGTGCTGACACAAGGTCAGCTAAATCAAAAACAACAACAACAACAACCACGGGCTGCTCTGTGAGCAAGAGCCCGTGCTGACACAAGGTCAGCTAAATCAAAAACAACAACAACAAACAACCACTGGAATTCAGTCCCTCAGCAGTTATCGCTTGATAATGTCCTGTCGATCAGGAGGAAACGTCGCGTTAGAGAGAGAGAGAGAGAGAGAGAGAATTGTATAAGCAATAATAAATCAAATGACTCAACCGAATTTTACCATGCCCTTTGGTGCGTTGCTCGCCAGTCTAAGCAACAACGAGAAAGCCGTCATCGAAAGATAGAGAAGACTTTATAAGATTAATAGTGCTGAAGCAGCAGTTATTTTTAACAAAACATGTCTACGAGAGGGTCCTTCCGAATTATTATTATTATTATTATTATTTTTTTTATTATTTTTTTTTATTATTATTATTATTATTATTATTATTCTTATTATTATTATTATTATTATTATTATTATTATTATTCACAGTGTTTTGCTATGATTGTATTTTTTATTTTTTTTAATCAGCGTTAATTTTGCCATTATTATTATTATTATTATTATTATTATTATTATTATTATTATTATTATTATTATTTATTCACAGATTTTACTATGATTGTTTTTCTTTTTCTCTTTTTAATCAGTGTTAATTTTGTCATTATTATTATTATAATATTATTCATGTACTTGTTTGTATCATTATTGATATTGATTTCGTCTTTGATGTTCTTGTAATGGATACATTTTTCTTCGATGTTGTTACTTTTGCTGTTAATATCATGGAACGGATTTTGTTGTTGCTGTTGTAAATGTTCTAGATGTTGTTGCTAAAGCTGGTGTAGTTGTAGTTGTATTATCACCGCATTATTTTGGTCTTCACTGGAGCTGTTACGTACTTACAATTATCGCAATATAACTTCGGTGATCACAAAAGCTGTTTCCAGTAACGAATAACAAAACCAACAACAACAGAGACGAAGAAAAACAGCGCAAACACAGCAGCACCGACAACTGTACATAGTAGTACCACGAACAGCACCGAAAACCACTTCTCTCCGGACGAACCTCCCCGAAGCATCATCTACCTGTGTGTCCCAAACAAAGGGCGAATTGTCAGTTGCATGTTGAGCGGGCATTAGCATCATCTGGCACAGCACGCCTACAAGACGTTTCGGCATATGGCGGGTCAACTCGCCCTTGCCCCCGGGCCTCCTGATACAGGTATGTCATCGGCTAAAGTTTTCTAGAACTTCAGTCTACACTTCTGCTATTCTACAGTTCTACATCATAGCCTAGGTTCGTGTGAAACTGACGATGGTAAGCCATCAGGTTTCCAACCATAGGCGTAACTGCGGGGGGCCCGTGCTCCCCCCATTTGAAACTGGTGCCCCCCCATGTGCCCCCCCCTCATTTTGAGTTTATAAAGCTTGTATTAAAAGCCTAATCTTAATTTCCATATTATTATTATTATTATTATTATATTAGTTATTATTATTATTATTATTATTATTATTATTATTATTAACCAAACAAAAACTTCTTTCAGTTTTTTCTGAAGATTGAAAAAGAAAAAGAAACCCACAAATCACTTGTAACTTGTTACTTCTAAGTATTTACATACTTAGAAGTAAACAAGTTACAAAGTGATTTTTGTGGGTTTCTTTTTCAATTATTATTATTATTATTATTATTATTATTATTATTATTATTATTATTATTATTATTATTATTATTAATGCTAAGTTTTATACATCAAGTAGTTTGGCTGTTTGTGCATGCCCAGTGGCCCCCCCCCATATACTCAGCTGTGGCCCCCCAGGTGTACCCCCCCCCTCCCATTACAGACTCCTAGTTACCCCTATGCTTCCAACTTTACTGCAACGAAAGTGAGCTTTTAAATCTTCAGTTTTTCTTACCTTTCTACGCTCCTTACTATAAGGGTGTGGTTGTTTGGAAGTTACTAGGCTAGGCCTTCAAGTTTTCACGTAATTAGCCTACACTTCTACGCTTCTACACTTCTACATTAGTCTACTGAGGTTTGCGTGGCAAGTCATCGGAGTTTGTGAAATTTACGATGGCGAGATCGTAAGTCTTCAGTTCACGTTCTTACATTCCTACGCTCTCTGCATCGGGGTGTGGTCGTGTGAGAGCTACTTTAGTAGGCCTTCAAGTTTTCTAGTGCTTATCAAGCCTAAACTTCTAAGCTTCAGTGTATTTTCGTGTGAGGGTTTAGACTCGGCCTACACTTTCAAGTCATAGCGCATGCGCATGTGCAATTTACGATAGTAAGCCTTCAGGTTTATTAGTCCTCAGCTGCCCTACTTTTTACGCCTCTACATTACCGTATATTCTTATAAAGGTTGGGAAGCTTAATCCTCAAGTTTTCAAATCTTCAGTCTACAATTCTACACTTCTACGCTTCAATACATCAGCACATACAGTATGTGGAAAAGGAAGTGTTAAACATCCACTTCTTTAGGTTATATTTTCATGTTCTTATGAAAGATATATTATAACTACAATTCACACTACTCACAGATTCACTTTGAACCATCACAAAATGCCATTGAAAGCGGTCATCCAAAATCTGCAAAGGAAATATGTATTTAAAAAAAACCTGTCTTGTCTCAGTTTTTTATCATCATCTTGATAAGATCTCAAGACGCGTAGTTCCAAATATTGTGCTGTACAGAATAAGATATCAATTAAAATACTGTGGTTGAGATTGGATCCCAAAATCCAGGATGTGTAACCCTAGAATTACATCACAGATTACGTATTTCCAATTGAATGTAATTTCAAGTAGATTCAATGTTATTTTCATTCTGAGTTACAAAATAGTTTTCGAAATTAACACTAATTAGATCGGTGACTGTGACCAAGCGTAATTCCAAAGGAACTCAGAATCTGGAGCAAAAATGCAAAAG